>NC_056743.1:600314552-600449192 GCF_019279795.1 Protopterus annectens
ATGCTAAGGATATCGCTGCCAGGTAAGAGGAAAAGAGGAAGGCCTAAGATAAGGTTTATGGATGTGGTGAGAGAGGACATGCAGGCGGTTGGTATGAAAGAGCATGATGCAGAGGACAGGAAGAAATGGAAACAAATGATCCGCTGTGGCGACCCCTAACGGGAACAGCCGAAAGAAGAGGATGATGATATACACACACACACACACACACACACACACACACACACACAAACACACACACATATATATATATATATACACACACGGTTTACTATTGAATGTGCGAATGCACTTCGTTCGAACGGCGACCTCATCGACGTGTTTGCGCAAACTGAAACTGCGAAAACTGTTCGCTAGTGAACCGAAACCGCAAAAACTTCGACGATCGACATTACCGGCCGCGCAACACCTCCACACCCATGCTACCATGGGTCGGATAGGGGCGAGGTTTTGCCGTTCGCACATCTGGGAGTAGGTGTAGTGGCGATCACAGTTCCGCGTTCGTGCAAGACGAGTCGCACATGTCGGGATCGACATTTCAATAGTAAACCTATATATATACACACACACACACACACACACATATATATATATATATATATATATATTTATATGTACACACACACATATATATATATCTATATGTACACACACATATATATATGTATATACACACACACACACATATATATATATATATATATATATATATGTATATACACACACACACACACACACACACACATATATATTATATATATATATATATATATATATATATATATATATATATATATATATATATATATGTATATACACACACACACACACACACATATATATATTATATATATATTATATATATATATATATATATATATATATATATAGATAGATATATATATACACACACACACACACACGAGATACTCCACACAGTGAGCTGTACAGCTAACAGCTACCGAACGGAACTGTGATAACTGACATAGATCTTTTATATATCAGATTCCAAAGCAAAACAAAAAACAAACCGCTGCTGCCAGAGTTCTGTCCTTCAGCTAGTTATAGAATTACATCACATCTAGTCACCTGATTCTGGCAAACTTCACACTCAGTACTCTGTTAAGATTCTGTTGCAGCATTTTTTTTAACATAAGCAACTATTAGAAATACATTTTTAATCCAAGCATCTGTAAAAATGAATGCGACAGTCAAATGGCATGATTATTTAGAAAACTTCAGTCAGCCATGCTGGCATATGCCACACACTGTCTTACTTCTCCTGGTACAGCTGGCAATACCTTATAACGTCACACACTGCTTTACTTTTAATATGACACTTGGGAGTCTTATAGGTCTATGGTTTCTGTACTTTTCTGTTAACGGGGCAACAGCTTTCTGAATCTGGATTTGCATTAATGGAAAAGTACCACAGGTTTCAGCCCAAAATGAAGTAATAAGACACAGATGTTTACTCCTGTGAGGTGCTTAAGGTAAATGAAAAAAAGTTTTTACGATACATGCATAGTCCCTTGCCATGACATGCGCCTCTTAGCTGAAAGGGGCAAAAGTTGCTTTGGCCTCGTTAACTGTTTTTGTCCTGCGGAAAGTATTTCCTCCTTCTGCAGCACAAATGGAGTTACTTGTATTAGTACCATACTTAAGGATGCTGATGCTTATAAATATTTGTGTTAGTTCTGCAGCTATTATATTTGTGGAAAATAGTGACATGGTAAATTAAGCACCGTGCACATACAATTGATATACCATTCTCAAGCCCCCGGGATTTCTGCCATGGTTATTGCTCCACAATTACTTTCTTATTTATGGTGTCTGTTTCAACAACAGTGTTTCCTGTTCAGTTCAGAGCGTTTCCCATTGCTCAAGATTAGGTTGTATTGAAATTAGATGATATTATGCTCACGGGTGACTTGATCGCAAGTTGCAGGTTGAATTTACAAGTGTTTCTAGGTGGTTATTTAACAGGATTATAACAGTCAGTTTTCAAAAACAAAATTATGGTGTTTGCTACCCCTCAATAATAATCCATTTAAAAATAATACACACTATATTGACCTTTTAACTGAAAAGGTGTCCATATTAATGTAACTGTAAATGGAGCTGGATAAATTCCCTTACCAAGTCATCACTAAGAAATTCTGACCTTAAATTTACAAGGCAAAGTCAACTTGTTATTTTAGAGAGAGAAGAATGCACTGGGTTACTTCCATTTTTAGTTATGAGAATCATAGGTGTGTGCGTGTGTGAACACTGACACACGTTCTATATTTATACAAACACATACTGAAAAAAAATGTGTGTGTGTATACTTTCCGTAGGACAAAAACTGTTAAGGCCAAAAAAGCTGTTACCCCCCATTAACTGAAAAGTACCATGGTTTCTTAGGTCCAGTGTAGGGACACTCTTCTGTAATGGTACCACTACAGTTACTCTCCACACTTCAGGGGGCCAACCCACAGAAAGCCTTGCACAGAAGAGTATTAAGAGGATAGTGACTAATAAGCACTTACTAACAGATAGCCGGGGAATGACATTAATTTTTATGGAATCATGTCAATAGAGCTACACCACTTTCCTGGAATACAAAAACTCCAAAACAGTTTCAGGTGAAAGCACTTTTGGCTAAACACAGAGTAAATCTTTTTTCTGCCAGGAGACAAAGCCCCCCTCTAAAGGCAACCCCCCCCCCCACACACACACACAACTGACATTAAACATACAAACTCTGAAGTTGCACAACAATGGGGAAAAGGGAATTCTCTACTAAAACTGAAAGTGCTTTCAGTGAAACATTTTCATAGAAATTGCAGTCGACTAAACTGCCACTGACGCTCTAACATGTGCCCAGTATTTCCAATAGCTAGGATAGCGATACTTCTAAGTAGATGATGCAACTTTTTCCTTTCTACCTTTTGGTATACACTGGGTCCACTGGAGTACTCAAACTCCTATAACAGGGGTGGACAGGACCCGAAACATTACAAAGAAAGACAACTGACTTGAACAGGATCAAACAACATGGGAAATGACTAGTTTAAAACCCAGGTCACCAATTTTGCATCAAAGGCTGTACAGAGAAAAAAACACAAGAGACTATGGCTATACTTCAAACTATAAAGGATGGCTCAAGAAAGTCATACACAAACCATAAACTGGCAATTCTAATGTGTGTTCCAGATAAATAACATCTTGGGAAAATTCAAAGATTTATAACATGCACCAAGGGCTTACATGTAAGAGGCCACGCCGTCCATATTTGCTCCTGTTTTATGATTACAAGGAGATACAAGGATTCTGTGCAACTCTTACTTACTGGCAAAACAGGGAGAGTAATATCGGCTTGGGACTAAACTAGATGAAGTCACTCAAAAGTGGCTGAAAGATTAAATATACAGAATGGCTTACACGTGGACTTTATTAGAACAGAAAGCAATTGAAAATGTAGGGTGCCAGAAAGACTTGGGTCAGTATTGGTAAATAGAGAAGAAATGCATTTGGCTGAAGACAATGCAACAGTAAGTGCAGCACTGTTTTTTTTTTTTTTTAATTTATTTTTTTTTTTGAGGACAAAACTGAATCTACCTGATGATTTAAAATAGGCCGAGGGAATTAACGGACAAGTTCACTCATAAAATAAAAAGGCAATACTCTCATGGTGCAGAAATGTAAGAAAGAAAATATGTACTTGAAGGAGCAAAACTTACTCCAGAGAAAAATATCAATGGGGTCATTGATCATTAATAGTCTCAAGTCATTTACAGTACTTTTAGAGGAATGAAATGAAAAGAAAACGAGATGCAAGGGTACAAAGAGAAATAGAATATAGAAACAAACTACTCAACTCTTTTTGGTATCTGGTCATACTGTTCTTAAGAACAGTACAGGCAAGTTTCATGTCCCCCATTGACTACAGACAGCTATCAACTGCAGTGATATATGCATTTACAAATGTAGAAAGGCAAACAAAAATGCATTTGGAAGTGGTTACTTTGTTAAACGGATAAATGGCTGATAGTAATCTATATTAATGGAATTACAAGAGAAATCAATGACCATTACCTGTTGGCTGTATTCTTGTGGGGCAGTGATAAGGACTAGAGTACCTGAGTGAGGAGTAGTCGTCATCCAATGGATTTATAGTTTTTATTTAAGAAAGACAAAGTGCCCCTGTATGCTCAGTTTAATACAGAGCTTCCTAACACTTTTTTTTTTTTACTTTGCTAATGTTAATGACAAAAAGACACAACAAAAAGTAAGCTACCATGACTGACTACACTACAAGACATAAAAAGAACATAAAATGCATTAAAACATCCTACAGTATCGCTGCCAACAGCTAAATTTACCATTTTCAAAACTGTTGATTTTATGATTCTTCACTTGCTCTAATTTTCTAATCAATAATACAGGACTATCAATTAGAATTTCCTACATTTGCTATAAGCAAGTTCTGACATGTATGCTCAACAAATCCTAAATCTTGGACAATGACTTCTGGAGTTTGTCCAACCAATGTGAAACACCTTGCCTTTGTATTCTGTCCGGCTACAAAAGTTCTAACTCAATTTGTCTCTTCTCTGTCATTCCTGAACAACCTAACCTATGCACATTTGTGTCCTACCACTCCTCTCACTAACCTGTGTTTCTGTGATATCAAAAATGCCCACCCTCACCATTTACGCAAATAAGTGGCATACATAAAGGACAAAATAACCTTTTTTAACGCTTTTTGCCTCCCTGTCTGTTAAAGTAACAGCTTCACTCCTAGTCTATTTGCCTATGTGTTCCCCATCACCAGGGTGAGTCTCTACCACGAGGCACCATAATTTATAAAGCCATTGAGGGTAACATTTTTTTGCTTTTCTGCCCCATCTTCTGCATGCAATTGACTAAATGCCCATGGAGGGGCATGCCATGGCTGACTGGTGTAGACATTCCTCTCACTTTTGCAACCGATGTGCTCCACCAACTGTCCGCAACATTCACCTGAAGAATAAATGTTGGTTTCACTGGCCTCCACCAGTGAAATCTCTCCCATTGTGTGTGTGTGCAACATTCCCCTAAACCGGAGAGAGGAGATGGTTACATACCCCATTCACTCACTTCCCTGCCTGCTTGGCTCCTCAAGTGCCAGGATTGTTAATCGGACCCGGATCACCTAAGTTGCAGTCACAGTTCCACCCCAAATTTGAGGTTGCAGAGGAAGACGAGAACCACCTCATGAAGGAAATAAGGGGAGATGACAATGTGAGAACATGAGGAAAGTACCTGCTGGGTAAAGTAGTGAGTGGGGGAGAGAGGTGCAGGTAGATCAGTACAATAAGCAGAGTACTTGGTACTCATGTAGATCAAGGGCGGAGAAAAAAGACGAAACTGGTAAAGTGGATAAAGGAATTCAGCAGATAGAAGCAGCTTAAAATCTATATGAATTGGCTTTTGGATGACAGCTTTTATTCACTTGGTTTTATTTTATTTGATATCATGCCTTGGGAGCTTGTATACCTTGACATCTTCACACTGTTTATTATGTTAATATACGTTTTATTGTTGCCTTTAATGTTTGTATGTATTGTTTTATTCACTCTGGTCTACTTGACACTTTAATTTATAGCTTGCATTTCTTAAATGTTTCCATTAAAACATGTAAAGTGCCTAGTAACCGGCACTTAAATAAAACTGAAGTTGAAGGGGGATATGAATCTTTTAGAAGCATAACTGGAGATTTCAAGATCAAGGGTAGAAGGGAAACAGGAGGTAACTAAGGTCTTAAACAACTAGGAAGGAGGGTGAAAGATTGGATCAAAAAGACATAATTCTGGATCAGGTCTTGCATAAGACAGAGACAAACTGACCAAGCCACTGTAGACTAACATTATTGTGTGTGCGTGGGGGGGCAAGAATGCGAAAGTAGATAATGGTGTGGAATTTTTGTGGAGTGGACTTTACTGATCTAGAAAAGAGGCTCACACAAGAGTTGTTGACTCTGGAGGCAAAATGAGATGCATGTGAGCTTTGTCTGCATGTGCTGACAGGGTGGGTTGGCTGCTAATAGTTTTGCTTTAGTATTCCAGACACAAAGTTTTGCTGAAAAGGAGTGAATTTTTTGTAAGCATGAGGCAGTTCCTGGAAAAAGCAGAGGTAATGAATTAACTTACTTTAGTCTTCCAAGAAAGAAAAGTAAAAAGAAGGTGCTATGCTGAGAGGGAGGCTGGAAAAGCAAGGCAGAGATACCATGGCAGAGAATGTGTACTGGAAAAGGAAGCGGCTGCCATTATGATGTATAAAGTAGAGGGGCCAGATGGGCTGCTAGCTAGGTTCTTCAGGAATCTTGCTAGTTGCTGACAGACCTCCTAAGGACAGGAACTCAAATGGGGTATCTCAGTTCCAGGAGCAGTAAAAAAGAAGGAAACTACAGGCCTGTGAACCTAACAGGAACAGCATGAAAAGTAACTTTGAGAATCCTGTCAGAAAGGCTGCTTGCTTTCCCAACGATCTCCAGCATTACATTTAACACAAATTCTCGGTGAGGAAGATCTGCCAGTCAAATGTTATTAATTTTAATGACTGAATAACAGGGAAACTGGAAAGAAGGGTGTCTGTAGATGAGATCTACTTGGATTCTGCTAAGGTCTGTGGCTAAATCCTGTACAAACAGATACCATGACAACGGTATGGAGTGTGTACATGTATGGGGCGTGACGCAAGACCAATACTGAAGAAACAGAATGATGAATAGCTGAAGGGTAGGAAACAGAAGGTTGTTAGTGAGGATGATATTAAGAAAAAGAAAATGGCTAGCAGAATACTGCAGGACAGGGGCGGCTCATGCTATAGGTCTGCAGCCCCTCCCCCGCTGTGGAAAGAAAAAAACAAAATAAAAAGATTGCGAAAAAATAGTCCTGGAATTCTGCGCATGCGTGATTGCAATTGGGAACTCCAGACTGCTTTGTCAGCAGTCCGGATAGGAGGAAAGGCCATCTCTGCCCTGCAGTCCAGAAGTCTATGCGGTGCCGACAGCACAGAATGGAAGACGTTCGGACTGCAACGTCTGCAGGCTGGAGCCTGCTCTCACGAGGAAATCTTCCCCAGGAAGACACTTACCTGCGCGGGACTGTAGATGTAGGGAACGGAAGGACTGTAGATGGAACCCTGCTCTCTCATTTCGTGGGACTGTCACTGGAGCCTGCTCTCTCATTTTCAGGTAGGGAACAAAGTGTGTGTGTGTGTGTGTGTGTATGTGTATGTGTGTGTGTATAAAGTGCCCCAAGTGCTATATGGTGGTGGGTAGAGAACAGGCTTGAGCCCTGTACCTTGGGCCCAGGTGGCAAGAGCCTGAATTCCCTACTCACCACCATTTGTTAAACATTTGCAGATTTTTCCCTCATACTTGTTCTGTTCCTCAAAAAAGCTGTGGTTTCTTTATTTTTGTGTGCTTACAAAGTCAGTAGTGCATTGGTGCAGTGGGAACATTACTGACAGCTACAGATTCTCTGGTTTGATTCTTAGCTGGGGTGCCTTCTGTGTTGAGTCTGCATATCCTTCCTGTGTTTGGGTGGGTTTCCTCTGGGTGCTCTGGTGTCCTCCCATCTTACAAACACGTGTGTCTGTCTAGAGCCATTATCCCTGGGCCTCTGCTGAAAATTGGCTTTTGTTCAAAGTCAGACTTTCCTGGTTAACAAATGTTAAATAAAAATGACAAGCATTTGAATTTCAAACTTCATATTCTTCAGAAAGTACATGGTAATACAAAAGCTTTTATTCTAGTAATTTCCTAAGTTTATAAGATGGATATTGGAAATTTGTCCCTATTTTTGGGACTGCATTCCTTCATTATTGGCTTCGTCCAGGTTTTTTGTGTTAAGGTTGAGAGCTATGGTAAGAAGTGAAATCATTAAATATGTTTGGGGGCTGTATTCCCCATTATTGGCTTTGTTCAGGTGTTTTGTGCTAAGAGGTTGGCAGCTATGGTGAGAACTGGATTCACTAAATGGTAGCCATTTAAGTTTCAGTCTTCCTCTCTTTCACAAAACAGCTGATTTGGCATAGTGGTATGTTGCTCTGACTGTTTTGCACAGGGTCCTGGGTTCAAGTATTGGCAGTGAAATGTATGGTGGTAACACAGTATTTTATTCTAGCATCTTTCCAACATTATACAAGCAATGTTTAAAATGTGTCCCTGTTTTTTGGGCTTTTGTCCTCCCCCCAATAAATTTTGGCTTTTTTCATATTTCTAGTGCTGCAAAGTTCAGAGCTACAGCTGGGTTAGTAGATTTTACAAGGAGTGGAGAGTTGCAGGGGAGCAAAAGTTTAGTGCTGCTTATGCTGAGTCTGCTTGCATTGTTAATAGCACAACAGGTAGTTTACTTGCTTTTGATGCAGAAGGCTGTGGGGGTTCTACTCCCACAGTAGATAGATGCACTGCTGATACTACACTGTGTTGCAAAGGGGATGGATGCTGCACTCCTTTTTTGCGAAGATACCTAGTAGGTATGAACCTGTCATCAGTTTGCCATCCATTCTCTATTACAATATCACTAGCTTATTTTTTTAGTGTAAGATAGGCAATTTATTCCTCAAGGGCAACAGGCACTTTATTTGTAGATGAAACAATGAAATATAAAGTTGTTTGCTAACAGCAACCTCTTCATTAGTTATATATCTCTTTAATGTGGAATTTAGATGACTTTTACTTCTTCAGAGATTGTGCATATGTACTGATACTGGTGGACTGTAGAAGTTTGAGTAGACTTTTATGATGGAAATGTTCTGAATTGGGTAGTTTTGTCATTACTGGCGCATGCATTTTGTTTCATTGTTTACTGGAAAAATGTTCAAAACAATAAAACACCCTCTAAAACTGTACTGCATTGTACAAGGACTATAATTTAATACAATCAGGAAGGTGTATGAAAGAGCATGTGTATGTTTCGAGTGCAAGGGTCTGTGATTTGGAAACAGCCCAAACACAAAGTTAATCTTTATCCACCACTGGAAAAATCTATTTTCTTTGAATGTGGGTTTCAATGCTGTTTCAATGAATGTGAGTTTCAAGGGCAGAGAAGTTTTAATGCTATGTCCGTTTTCATTGTGAGACTGCATTGCTTTGTTTAGCAGATATCTATTAGTGTTTGCGCTGTGAAATGCAAAATAAAACTTTCAAATGAAGTCCAAATCATCGCAGAAGTAAAGCAGTATGCACATTAGTGTTTATGATAAATGGGGTGAAATAGCCAAGTAATGGTTCATTGGAATGGCTGCAGGGGGAGAGGCTCCATTTGACCATGATTTTGTGAGGGGGGAAGGATGGCAAACTCAAAGACAGCCCATGCTGAACTATACCTGTCAACTGTCCAGATTTTTGCATAATGAATAGATTTTTGCTTCTTATTTTTGGTTTGTTCCTCATAAAATTTGTGGTTTTCTGACAACTCATTTAGGAATGAAGTCACTAAATAATGACAGACACGGAGTTTCATAACCTTCAGAAAAATGCATGCTAAAAGCAAGACCTGTTATTCTATCAACTGTCTCAGTTTATACAAGATCAATTGTTAGTACTGTTTAAATGTTCACCAAATATATTTGGCCTTGTCCAGATTTCCTACATTAACAGTTGAGAGGTACGTGCAAAGAAATTGCTTTATAGAATTAGACATATCCAAACCTCTCAACTGTCCCAGATTTTGGCTCAAAATGTTGCTCTACCCCTAATAAATCCCTCAGCAAAATGGCAATTTTGGAAGAAAACATGGAGAATTTACAATTAATAAATAACTGTAATAAATAACTGTAATAATCAGAGTTATAGATTACTTTTATTTCAGAAATGCATGTAGATTCTTTTATTTTGACAGCTGCTCAAGTTAGCAGTACTAATATTAAAAAAGTGTCCCTTCTTTGACAGGTTCCCAGCTGTATTGTGTGGCTATTTTATATTTTTGCATCACATATTTGGTCCGTTTTTCATAAAATTGTGTTTTTTTGGCAAATTAGTGGCAAATCATTAAAGACTGAAGTTAGAAAATAGTGACAGACATTTTAGTTTCAGATTTCATATCCTTCAGAAAATTCAGACTAAAGCAAGACCTACTATTCTATTATCTTTCTAAGTTTTTAAGAGCAATATTTAAAAATTTTCCTTATTTTTGAGTCTTTGTCCCACTTCTGTATATGGCTTTGTCCAGATTTCTTGCTCTCAGGTTGAGAGGTATGACAAATGTGTCAGGGCCATCACAGCCAGCCAGAGACATTTCAAATTGTGACAAACTTGTTGCACCCCACTCCCCCATGTAATGACTCTGGATGTGTCCAAGCAAGGCAAGGAGCTGTTATGCAGTGTAAATGTGCAGAGTATTCCCCCCATCCAAGCTAGACACAAGTACTACAGTCGCTTTTCATCTGTCCTTGATTTTGCAGAATTTTCTGGTTTCTGTCATATTTTTATACTGTTGATTTATGCTTATTATTATTCAGAAAGTGCCTGTTGCTCTGTGTTTAAGTAGCAATGCTTTAATGACCATCAGGTAAGTTTGTCTGCGATTGTAAGATGCAAGAAAGTTTTAATAAGCACACTGTTAAAACTGCCAACATTGAAAGCCTTTCTGTTGTTGCCATGCAGAGAATACTTACATAACTGGCTAACATATAAGCCTTGGGTACTGAAATGCATATGACAGTATTTGTAATAAAGGACAGGATTACATTATTTTAAGAAGCTCATTACATTTGTTGGAGACTTGCAGTCATCTTGCAGGCTTTACCTGCAAACTAAACAGAATGCCAATTTATTCTATGTGGTCCATAACCTGTGCAGTAATCCTTTAAGCAGTATATGTTGAGCTTGTTTCTTGTTTGCTTTTCATTTTTTACTTTGATTATGTTTTCCCCATGAAACAAGTAGATAGTTGTTTGTCAGGCAGCAGGTCTTTTTTGGATAAAAAAAAAGAAGTTATGTCTTACCATAACGTTCCATATGTAGTGTTGATCCTCGTTCAGTCATTACGCATGGGTATCGGTTCTGACCTCGGAACCAAGCCGGCCATTTTCCAAGTTCGCGTCAGCTTCAAACTCTCCAGCTAAACTCTTACCTATAATCCCCCTCTCCCTGTTACTTCAGATTGAGTTTACAAGTCAAAAGAAGGTAGAGGCTACCTCTGGTCAAATAACCTAAGAGAACCGGATGGTGAGATCCACTAGAAGCAACACGAGGGTGAAAGAGGGAGGGTCGTAATGACTGAACGAGGATCAACAATACTGATGGAACGTTATGGTAAGACATAACTTCTTTATCTGATATTGTTAATCCTCATTCATTCCTTACGCATGGGACAGAGTCCCCAGCTATATCTATTCCTGGGAGGGTCTCATGGAAGGACATTCCTGAGCACCATAGAACCGAAAGATGCTCTTCCCCTTGAGGCCAAATCCAATTTGTAATGATTGATGAAGGTATGAGGCATAGCCCAAGTTGCAGCTACACAGATGTCATGTAAAGAAGCTCTGGCATGGAAGGCAGCAGAAGTTGCCACCAACCTTGTTGAATGAGTTTTCATGGTAGTAGGCAATGGCATATTACGTTGTGTATAAATGAAGGTCACACAGTCCTTCAACCATCTAGCTAATCTGACCTTAGCAACAGCAGATCCTAATCTAGGTCCAGAAAAGGCCAAAAATAACTGGTCAGATTTCCGAAAGGACCTAGTCCAGCAGTTTAAGTAAAAACGGATTTGCCTGTGGATATCTAGGGTATCTAGGCAATACTCTCCTCTGAATGATTGGGAAAGAAAACTGGCAATTCAATGGTTTGATTAATGGGCATTTCAGAGATCACTTTTGACAGAAATGATGGATTAGATCTCAGAGACACTATCTCTATGAAAAATCAAGTATGGACTCTTGATACATAAAGCTTGAAGCTCAAAAAAACTTCTGGCAAAAGTAATGGCGACCAAAAACAAGGTTTTCCATGACAGATGCTTGAGGTCGCAAGAAGAGGCTGGTTTGAAGGGTGGCGCTGTCAGAGCTTGTAGAACTAATGATAAATCCCATGGTTGAATAGGTTCTCTAAAAGGTAGCTTCAGATGATTCACACCTTTTATGAAGGTCTTGAACAATTTGTGGGACATGAGAGAGGAATCTTGGACACCCTCATGGAAATTAGAAATTGCAGCCAAATGAACTAAAGGTAGAGGCCGATAGACCCGATTGGAAAAGGTCGGCCAGATAGTCTAGTATTATCGACACTGGTGCTGAGAAGGGATCTACTTGTTTATCTTTCAGCCAACAGGTAAATCTTTTCCACTTGCTCACATAAGTAATTCTAGTGGAAGACTTATGAGATGCAATGTGTATGTCACGTACTGGTAAAGAAAGATCATTCTGCCTGGCAATCAAGGGAATTGGAGTAGCCAAGCTGTGAGCTTCAGGCTGTTCAAGTTGGGATGAATCAGGTTCTGTGGATGTGACATCAACTCCCGGGTTGGATGCAGAATCCATGGTCGATCTAGTAGGTGAGGCCAAAGGAAGGGGAACCAAATCTGTTGAGAACAATATGGTGCTATGCGGATCACCTTGCTCTTCAATTGACAGGCTTTCTTCAGAAACTGGGGAATGAGGGGAAAGGGTGGGAATGCATAAAGAAGACCCGAGGGCCAATCGTAGACTATAGCGTCCCTGGGTGACTGTCTCGGAGGGGGAATCAGGGCGAAGTAGTTGCTGCATTTGTAGTTGGTCGGGATGCAAAGAAGTCGCAGCAAGGACGGCCCCAGTGGTGGAAGATCTCCGCTGCTATCAGGGATTCAGGGCCCACTCATGAGGTTGAAGAATGCACCTGCTGAGTCTGTCTGCTATCACGTTGAAACTCCTGGGAAAGTGCATTGCTAGAAGAAAATGGTTGGTAGCCATCGCCCACTGCCATATTCTCATGGCCTCTCGACAAAGGGGGTAAGATTTGGTTCCACCTTGCTTGTTGATGTACCAGACCACCATGTTGCCTGACTGAATCACAATTGTCCCAGAAGGCAGCAGGGGATGGAATGCTTGCAACGCCAGAAGCACCGCCCATAGCTCTAGAACATTTACATGCAGATGGGTCTCCAGTTCGGACCAAGTGCCTTGGACTGTCTGTCCCTGACATAGCCCCCCCCATCAGGAAGGTGTCCATGGTCACTGTGGCCTTGAGTTGCTGGGGGGAGAAGGGGCGAGACCATTGTAAAAAATCCACGAACAGAAGGCAGTGAAAAGAAAACAAACAGCAATTGCGTACAACTAATTTAATTTCCGCTTTCGTCACTCGACTTCCTCAGAATGCACCGTGCATTCTGAGGAAGTCGAGTGACGAAAGCAGAAATTAAATTAGTTGTACGCTATTGCTGTTTGTTTTCTTTTCACTGCCTTCTGTTCGTGGATTTTTTATTTGTGGTTGGTACTAATTTGGTTGTTTGGGCGAGACCATTGTGACAGATTGTGCGTCATCCACCAATTTAAATCCTGTTTGCACCTGTGGGTTACTCGAATCATGGCTGAAAGAAGATGCTGAAAGGGATACCATTGGGTGAGCAGTAGCCACTGTAGAAGCCTCATGTGAAACCTGGCCAGGGGGACAATGGTGATGGATGCTGCCATGGAACCCAACAGCTGTAGAACCGAGTGAGCCATGGATTTCTCTCTTGAAAGGATTGGAATCAGTTGTTGCTTTATCCTTAAAATTCTGTGCTCTGGAATGGCAGCTCTGCAGTGGTTTGTGTCCAAGATAACCCCTATGAATTCTGTCGACTGAAATGGGGTGAGATTCGATTTTTGCCAATTTATGCTTATGCCTAGCCTTTGTACAGCGAGGAGAGAGTATGCCAGGGCTTCTTCCAGTAGATGTCTGGTGGGGACGGAATTGAGCCAGTCATCTAGATACAGAAACACCTGGAATCCTTGAAGTCGCAAGTGAGCTGTGACGACTGCCATGCACTTTGTGAACACTCTGGGGGCTGTAGAGAGTCAGAAGGGCAATACTCTGAACTGGTAGTGACTGGCTCTCGCACATAAGCGCAGAAATCTTCAAGATGGCCTGTCCACTTTTATGTGGTAGTACGCATCTTGAAGATCTATCGAGCACATCCAATCATCTTTTTCCAAAAGCGGGAGGATAGACTGTATTGTAACCATCTGGAATTTTTGTACTCTCACAAACTTGTTCAATACACTGAGATCCAAAATTGGTCTCCAGTCGCCGGTTTTCTTTGGCACCAAAAATAGTCTTGAGTAAAATCCGGATCCTATCTGGTCTGAAGGGACTATTTGGATGACGTTCTCTCTTAGCAGCTTTTCTACCTCTAGTGCTGCTTTTTCCCTTTGACTGGGTGGAACGTCGGGAAGGTTTTTTGAAGGGAGGGGAGAAATATCGAAGGGGGATATGATAACCTCTGGTTATATTCCTTTGTACCCAATAATCGGTGATTATGGTTAGCCAGGCAGAAGGGTACAAGGAGAAATGACCCCCAACCACCTCCAGAGGAAAGGAGTTGGGCCGCTTTTCAGGACCGCTGTTAGGGTTGGCCAGGGAAAGAGTCCCTGGAACCCTAGTTACACGGACCCTCTCTACCCCGAAAGGAGCATCTTCCCTGTGAGTTTCCCTCTCTGCCTCTAGGGGAGAACTCGGCCTGTGTGTCACGGAAAGGATCCTGAGATTTCTTAAACCATATCTTCCTACTCTTTTGGTTTCAGGAGAAAGCACATTGAGGGGAAGAATAATGGACACCTACGGCAGAAAAGGTCTTACCATCCTATTCAGATCTGGCCAGTGTGCTTTTATCTTTGGGTCCAAACAACGAAGAGGCCTCAATGGGAGCGTTAAGAAAGGAAGCCTTAAAGGGTCCCGCGAAATTGCACAAGCGCATCCAGGCGTGCCGTCTCAAGACCGCAGCTGAACCCGCTGCTCTAGCTGCTCCTTCAGATGCGTGAGATATCAGTCACACAGAGGAGTTAGATACTGACTCAATGGTGGCCAGCTGAGAGGCCACTCTGTCACGGACCTCATCAGACACGGCACCAGCCAAGGTTTCAGAGAGCTCAGAAATAAGATCCCTTTAAAGCCCGGTAAAGTGTGCCATATAATTCAGGGACCTGAAAGTAAAGGTCACTGATGCAAAGGTATGCTTCCCTATCCTGTCCAGGGCCTGGGACACACTGTTAGGCGGATGGACAGTCTGGCTTTCTTCTTCTGCCAGATCCTTTTTTGTTGCGGCCGCCACCATGAAAGCATCCACAGAAAGACCTTTTGACCAATGGGGATCCATAGCAGAAGGGGACAAAATCTTATCTGGCCTCCGGGAAAATAGCTTCGACAGTGTCAGGAGCCTTCCAAGCATGTTTCACGATAAGCCGGACAAGTTCATCGGCAGGTGGAGTAACCCAAGAGGTAGGGGGCCGGGCATGAAAAGCCTGCAGGAACACAGATTCCTCAGAGGTAGGATTAGAGGACTGCCAGTCACCTCTCTGTTTCAGGATTTCGAGGATATCACCAAAGGATACCTCAGAGGGTGACCAAGGGGATCCTTCCCCCTCATCAAAATCTGTGTCTTCAGTGAGGGACTCCTCTGTGGAGTCCATGTGCGTCCTCTTACACGAACTTTTCCAGTGGACTTCCTCTGTGTGAGAAGCTGGGGAAGACAGCGGAAAAGGGGTTTCCTGTGGGAATATGTCCTGAGGCCCTTGCACCCGGTGTCCGCTCGATGCGACTTGTGAAACCAGTGTACCAGAGGAGGGCGGAGGGATAGACAGTCCAGTATCACCAGCAGTAGCGAAAGCCTTCTCCATCAGTTGGAAGGCTGGTCCACCTGAAGAGGAGTGAATGTCCAGGACAGGGGGTCACCACCCCTCCCTTAAGTGGCTCAGCCTGCCAACCCGGATTCCCTGGATGGCTGTGGAGCAGCAAATTATGCGTGTCACAACTGACATCCTGGGTCATAGCAAAACTTTCCTGCCACGAAGGCAACTGCGGTTCCTTAGTGAGATCTATAAAAGGAACCGCAGAAGGGGAAGACTATGCTATATATCCATGGACTTCAAAGGCAATGAAGGAGGAGAATAAGAAGGGGTCTTTGGAGATGGGTGATTACTTCCCAAGGAAGGATGGTTCCTGGGGGGTTGGGATACCTCTGGCCAAGAGCACCTGATCCACAAGACGCAACACATCGTGTTTGGAAAGGCTTCTAGTGGACCTCACAGAAACTGAGGGAGAAACAGGCCTGTCCACAGAAGAGTCAAACTCGGTGCCCATCTCACCAGTCTGCACAGAGTATAACGGTGCCGAGAGAGACTGGACTACGGGTGTCTGCACCGAAGAAGTCATCGCTGCCGATGTCACGGTCTGCACCGACACAGGGATCGGTGCCAAGTGGCTGTCGGTACCGAAGCTGGAACAGACAAAACTGGAGTCAACAATAAAGGCGTTGGTTATGAGTAAGGTGTCGGAGCCGACGTGATCAAGGTCTGCGCCGACTCCAATACCGTGGTAATAGTCTGAACAGAGGAGCCCCTCGGTGCCGATATAGTGAAGGCTGCAGGAGAAGACGGGGCCGAGATCACTAATGGAGCCGAAGGTCTAGGCACCAAAAGCACTGGGGCTGACTGAGCTCCTGGGCTGAAACTTTAGTCTTTTTATGTTTTGGTTGTCGGGAGTCCCCAGCCGGGGATGAAAGCAAAGATTTAACATTGGTAGGAACATCCAAGATTTTCTTATGGGCTCTAGGAGGGGTTGAGGCCTCCGATCCAGAAATAGCCTCTGAAAAGGGAGATTTAAGAAATCCCTTCAGCAACAACTTGTTTTTCCTTTGCAGCAAAGTTCTATTAGAAAAATTTTCACAGATAGTACAGGGCGGGTCAACGGGTAAGTGGGACACCCCCAAACAATAAACGCACCAAGTGTGTGCATCAGATGTAGGTAGTTTGTGTCCACAATCAGAACACAGTTTAAACCCCGGACTACCTTTCTTATCTGCCATGACAGTAAAAGTAGATAGCAGAAAAGGGTACCAGCAATGGTACAAAAGAATACCCAAAGGTATAAAAAAAAGGAAGATTACCAATGATGGTAAGGGGAGAAATACCTTACGGTAAAAAAGTAGAGAAAAGAGAAGAAAACTTAAGAAAATATGGTCGCTAGATGCGATAGGGTAAGAGACAACGAAATAGAAACTTTTCTGACAGAAAAGGTAATAAAATGTCTATTTGACAACAAATAACTATACTTAGCTCAAGAGAAGCAGCTTGACATGACAAAATGGCAACGCGGCAAATGAAATCTGGGGTAATGGAGTGGGGGATTGTGGGTAATAGTTTAGCTCGAGAATTTGAAGCTGACGCGAGCTTGGAAAATGTCGGTTTCGGTTCCGAGGTCGGAACCGATACCCATACTTAAGGAATGAATGAGGATTAACAATATCAGATACATTTTTATAAGTGGGGGTACCACAGAGATTGCTACTTTCAGCATGTTACTTGGTACTTTAATAAAGATGAATATAAATTATAATTAGTACTGCAGTGCAAGGAGAAGTGGTTTGAGTCGAATGCTGCTTGTTTTTCTTGTACTTGATTTTGACTGGCATTCCAGTAATGTATTTAAAAAGTAATTTATTTTTTTCATGCCTCAACCTTTTTGTTTCCATCTAGATATTAAGTAAGCTGTCATGCAGCAAATGCACTGAAATATTTTTTTTCTTCTACACTTCATTTTGTCTTGATTGGACTCTCATAATGATGGTTTGGCACACAGGGCAGCGTTTTTAATTAAAGTTACAGTTTTTGTGGTTTTGAGCATAGCTCTTCCCTGTTCTAGTTGGCCACACCCATTCTCATTGACCCCACCCATTCAGCTGTCTCCTGCAGCCCCCCTTTGATTTGAAGTCACCAGCTGCCACTGCTGCAGGGATCAATTCTGTATCTACTCTTCTTTAGTGTGTTTGCATTAGACAAATCTGAAGAAAAAGACAACAAGATAAACTTCTTTGCTGCTGACACAAAGAAAGATGCAAGACTGTAGGTCTGAAGGAAGGGGTTAGAGTTTAGAGTTGAATTTGGAAATAATGACCAAGAAGGAAGAAAGGTGGCAATGGAGGCTGAATACGAAATACTGCATTTCAGTTACAACAACCCAAGTGTGAAGTATCAGCTGGAAGAACTGGAACTGATCCTAACAAAGCACAAAAAAAATCTGGAGGATGATAATCATGTGCAGGTAGGACTACCAAGAAAGGACATGCAAAGGCAGTGGAAGCAGCATACACAATGCTTGGGTATATCCTCAGCAGAACAGACTCCAGTACTAAAAAAGTAATAGGTTCATAGGTAGGTACTAGGCTATTAGCCCTAGGGCCTATATAAGCCTGGCCAAAAAGGTTTCCTGGCTTTCGCCACCCAAGAAAATTATTTTCCTGTGCCACTGTACAGCAGAGCCACAGAAGTGATCCCCAGGGTGAATTTATTTCCTATTTCCCATCCAATCATCAAGATCTTTCTTGAAGAGTGCTAATGAGGAGCTTTTTTGATACAGATAGGTTAGTGTGTTCCAGAGTATGGGAATTGTCTGTGACAGGAATCTATCCCTCCAGCACATTCTGTTTATTGTGGTGACAAAGTTTAGGTCCCTAGAGCGTGTAGCTCAGAGGGATTTCTTTAAGTGGAGCATGTCCAACAGCTCTGGGTTTGACATAGCTTTGTATGTTAGGCAGAGATTGCCTCTGAGTAGGTGATATGTGACGGAGTAAAGCTGGAGTTTTTTGAGACGTTCTGCGTAGGGCATCTGTTTGAGGCTGGTAATCCTCACTGTGAAGTATTTCTGCGGCCTTTCCAGTTGTTGTAGATGTCTTGTGAGGTACATACCAAAAGAGGCGTTGTACTCTATAATGGGTCTAATGAGTGATGAGTACAGGGGAACAATGACCTCTTTTTTCCTGAATGAGAAACCTTTTGTGATGAGTTGTGCTACATAGAAGGATTTCCTGACTACTGTGGCAATGTGATTATCAAAGGAGAGACTGCTGTCCACCTGTGTCCCAAGGTCTCATCACACTTTCGGTGTTAAGTAGACTACCACCTATGTGGTAGCTCATGGGTACTGAGTATTTACCAAAGGGGATGACAATGCACTTTCTGGCATTGGGCTTGAGGCCATGGCTTTGATACCAGGCATCTGTCTCAGTGAGGCCCTTTTGTATGATGTCCACATTGTTAGGAGTTTCGATTATGGCTCCTAGTTTGCAGTCATCTGTGAACTTCATTAGCCAAAGACCTTCTGTGTTTGGTAAAGTAAATACCAAACAGGAGAGGATCCAGGACTGAACCCTGTGGTACTCCACTTGTCACTGGTCTGAAGTCGGATTTGGAGTATGCTACTTTCACAGTGTGGGTTCTTTCAGTGAGCCAGTTGGTAACCCATCTTGTGACATAGGGATTTACACCTAGTTTAGTGAGTTTATCTATCATTCCAGAGTGGCGGATGGTTTACAAACCTGAACTGGATGGGGTCCAGAGTTTGGAGATAACCAATGTCTTTGTTTATAAGTTCCATGATAATACATGCCATGGCCTTGCAGACCAGGCTCGTTAGGCTAATGGGACGGTAGTTCCTGGGGGGGGGGGTCCGTGGTGGCTCCCCCTTTGTGGAGTGGGATAACTGTCGCTGTGCGCCACTCAGTAGGCACAAAGCCTGAGATGAGGCTATGACTGAACATGGTGCTTAGGTGGGGTGCCAGTTCATTCTGTAGTTTATGTAGAATGCAGCCTGGGATATTGTCAGGTCCCATGGATACTGTGTTTTTGGCTTTGGAGAGTGTGGTTTTTATCTGTGCAGCTGCGATTATAGGAATTCTGCATTCTTCCAGTTTACAGAATGGCCCCTTAGGGGGTGAGAGGGGGTAAAGTTAGCAATGAACCTATCTGCCAGGATGTTGGCAATATCAGTTGGTTCTGTAAATTTAGTGCCATTGTTCTGTAACTCAGAGCAGATCTGAATGTTGCCATTGATATCCTTGACATAGCCATCGAATGCTTTGTGGTTGTCTTTAGAATCAGTGGTGATTTTGTTTTCTTAACTAGCTTTGGAGGATTTTATGAGGGATCTCAGCTTCTTATTGAGGCTGACAAGGGGAGTTCCTCCAATCATGGGATTTTACTCTTTTTTTGCAACAGTTTCTTTCTTCTGCTGTAGAGTTTGTTTATGGCAGGGGACCACCAGATTCGCCTCTGTTTTTTGGAGGATAGCATATTGGTTCTGTTAGGGATAGCACGATCCATGCACTTGTGTAAGTGCTTATAAAGTGCATTTGTGTAGGATTCAGCAGTCGTACCTCTATTGTCTGTCTGCATGGGTGTCGTGAATTTTGCCACTTCTATCTTAAGAAGCATAAAGTTGGCTTTGGAGAAATTTTTCACGGTGGTTTCCCTAATGGGGGCGGGATGTGGATGTCTAGGGTGATTAGCTTGTGGTCGGATCTGACCAATGAGGAATTGACCTCTGGTCTGGAACACCGGTCGCCCATGTTGGTAATGACCAGGTCTAGGATATTGCTGTCCCTGGTGGGGGTGTGGACAAATTGATTCAAGGCATTGGAATTTATGAATTCCAGAAAACATTGAGCAAAAGAGTTAGTACATGAGCAGTTTTCCCAGTTAATGGTGGGGTAGTTGAAATCGCTCATTATTAGGGTGTTGGGTTGTACCCTAATATTTTCCATTGTATCAAGAAATGAGGAGTGGGAATTCTGGGGCATGGTGGGGGATCTGTAGCAAGTTACAATTTAGATTGTGGTCTTGCCTACAGTTGGTTACATTTGGATAATCTTGAATGTATTATGCTAAGCAACTAGCCTGGAACTGTGGATATCCTTAATGATTATGGACACGCCTCAGCCTTTAGTGTTTCGGTCCAGGTTAGGTGGCTGAAAGGTGTGGTACGAATTATAGCCTGGTAATGCAGGGGTTGCTCTCTGGAGCTTTGAACCAGGTCTCTGTCACTGTCAATGCTACCCAAGTGGGCCCCGTCAAGAACTGTTCTGGAACCACATATATACAGGAACATCAGACTGCTAGGAATCCAGAGGCAAGACACCAAACAAGGTTTGTACAATGGAAAGGATAGGACCAGATACTAGACAGGTCTTACATGAAACTGAAAAAAGACAGGGGACATGATGTGGGTGGCAAGAAATCAGATCACAAGGACAGGAGAGAGTCATCCTCAATAGGGATAACAGGGTTTGACTCAAAGGGACAAGCAACAGACAATATGAAACAACTACTTCCTGGATCACTGAACGTACTTCACTGAGGGTGTGGAACTAAGGAATGGACTATCACAATGGGAAGTGGAGAAGAATCCACACAGCCATTCAACAGCAATGGGACAGGGGAAGAAAGGATGGGGAGAAAGGAAAGAATAGAGGAAGAGACAAAATGTCAAATAGACTAAAAGGGCACACTATATATGTTTTCTCTCTCCTTCTGGCACCGAGAAAATATAATGCAATGTAATGTACATGGCACTGGCAGACTGGGACTTGTAAACCAGAGACACCTGATGCAATTCTCAATTCTAGTACTGGAGAAAGGTCTGAAACAACAAAGACAAATTAAATGATGGTTCTGTCTCTGTATCAGCAGAATGTACTAGCACCTGGTCAGTTTTGAGGACTAAAGTGCAAATACTTCTTTCAACTCTGGACATGGGCACTTTCTTTAACACCTTCTAACAGTTAACATGGGAAAGAGTGCTCAGCAAAAAAAACTTGGTACTGCGTCAGACAGCACACTCCCTAACTCAAATGTAAGAATGCTGGAGTAAGCCATATAAGATGTGACTCATGAGAATGTTGGCAATGAAATTTCTGATCAGAGTGCGGAACAGATCATCTTTTCTGACTGGTTCCAGTTTAGAAGTCCCTCAATCTAAGGGAGACCACAAATCTTGACAAACTGAAAAATGTTTAAATACATTGAAAGAACCATCACAGAATGGCCCATGGCACAAATGACAAATTTCTGCAACAAATATTTTGCTAACAATTTAACTATAAGCTGATAACGTCTAGAGGTGCATGCATTAAGAACTTTATATGCATGAAATGCTGCAAACATACAAGTTAATACTCTATGACAAATAGTTTTTGACCTTTGAAGACAATGACTGACCTTTAAGTTCATTGCTAAGTATTAGGAGAAATCAGTCTGCAGAGCCATACAAGCCTAAACAATAACCTATATTCAAAAGTTTCCTCCAGCCTTAAAGAGGGCTATACAAGATACACGTGGAAGAACCTGAGGCTACCCATCCATTTATTTAGGTTAATGTTGAAAGTGGCAAGGGTGCTACTCTGTTTGACTTAGTAGAAGTTTATTTCAGAGGTGGGGGGATATATTACAATATGAATCTATCACTCCAATGTGTATTATTTATGTGTTACTTATATGTTAATGAAGGTTTAGTTCTTTCACTGTGGAACTTGAGGAATCATTTGTTCTCTGAAGGAACAGAGGGTCAGAGATGGATGGATCTCTTATGGCTCAGAAGGCAAGATTCAGTATACCACAGAAGAGCCAGTAAGAAACTGTGTACAGAGACAGGGCTGCCAGTCTGAGCTAACCACAATTTTTGGGGCAACTAGCTTTGTTAGTTAGGAATCTCTGAGGTCTCTCAAGTTTATGTTATACAAAATAAAATATGTGTTTAGACAAATACATGCCAGAAGGGGCATTATACTCAATAATGCATCTGATGAGGTAAGCGTAAAGGGGACTTAACACTTCTTTGGGTCTGAAGGAGATGCCTTTGTTAATTCTACAAGCCAGACTGAAGGCTTTCTTAACTACTTAAACAACATGATGTTCAAAAGATAAAGAATCATCACTCAAGAGTGCCTAGACCCTTTACTACTCTCTATGTCTGGAGGAGTGAGTCACATATGTGGTATGGGAAAATGTTTTGTTTAGAAAAAAACACACTGAATAACTGGAGAAATGGTCTTATGATCTTAAGGTTTATTTAACATAGTAAAAAATAAACTGCTAGTGTTACCATTGTGAACAGCGTGGAAATGCTGGGCCACAGGATTATTAGGCCTAACATGCCTCACACATCCCCCCAAATGCTCAATAATTCATCTTTTCACCATTCTTCTGGTTTGGCCTATATACCACTTTACAGGTAGGCAATCACATCCAATGGCATAAACAACCCCACTGGTACTACAATTATAAGATCCCAGGGCAATAACTTCTTTCCATTAATCAAAGTACCTGAAATGTTCTTGACTTTGTCACACACCTTGCACCTTCCACATCTAAAGGTGCCTACTGTGTTAGAACCAATTTCCATCCTACTTACCCTACTGTTCAATAATTCCTTCAGGTTGTGAAATCTACTATGAGAAAAAACCCTGCCCTTGAAAATGTTCCCACTTCCTCATCCTGCTGTATAATAGGCCAAAACCTGTGCACTAACGCCTTCAATGTAGCTGAAAAAGGGGAAAATTTGTTAACAAAAAATATATCATCCTTGCCCACTATATGATAATCTCCACGCCCATGATATATTGCATGACTCCAAACTCTCAGACCAATAATTTGCTTTCTCACTTTTTCCTCGGCCCTATTTAACACCAGGCTAGAATGCCCTCTCTTTGCCAACTTGCATCTAACAATGTTAAATTCCCCATCCAATGTGGTTCTGTCATGAACATTGTCACTAATGCGCTTGATTTCTCCATAAAGGAGAGTCAAGTAAATGTTTTGGATGCATGCTGTCTGCACTCAAAAAATTATTAGCCACTGTTTCCTTATAAAACGGTTTAAAAGACACTAGCTTATCTTTATCCATAAAGACCTCCAAATCTAGAAAATGCATCTTATGTCTATGAGTTTGATAGGATACTGTGATGCCATACTGATTCTGACTTGGTTCCAACATTAACTGTTCATAAAGACTAATCTCATCTCTACATATAAAAAACAAATCATCAATATAGCATTTGAAAACTATAACATTTTCCAAAAATATGTATTCCTATAAACACAGCTCTCCTAAAAAAAAAAAAAAAACATAAAAATTATGGCATAAGATGGGGTAAAAGATGCCCCATAGTAGTTCCTATTCTCTGTAGAAAAAAATTGTCCTCAAAACTAAAATACATTGTGTGTTAGTGCAAACTCAAACAGCTGTAAAATATAACTTGTTCTGGGACCTTCCCCCCAATAATCTGGCTACTGCTTCCAGACCCCACTGATGAGAAATATTGGTATACAAGGACTTAACATCAACAGTTGCCCAGAAAAAATCCTCTTGCCACTCAGTACCTCCCACAGTGTCTGTGAGCACTTTACCATTTCTAACGTGTGAAGGGACTCGCTTCAAATGCTCTTTCAACTGTGCATCCAGAAAAATAACAATATTCTGGAGATATCCCCCCACCCCTGACACTATGGGCCTTCCCAGGGGGACTTAAGTCCTTGTGTACCTTGGGAATGGCATAAAAATTACCCATTCCAGGATATTTTACATGGAACTTTTTGACATCAGTGGTGGGAAAAAATCCCAGTCTTTCTCCCTTTTCAAGTAATTCCAGCAACAAGTCATTATATGCATCCAGAACATTTGACTGCAACTGTTCATAAACACCACCTTCCTGCAAAAATTCCTTCACCATATTGTTGCATTTAACTCTAGACATTACCCAATTACCCCCCTTAACTGCCTGTGCAAAAACATAATCTTTATTCAAGCTTAACTGCCTTAATGCATTCTGTTAATGCTTTTTCAAGTTATGGGGCTTACAACTGTCATAATAAGAAGTTATGTACCTACCATAACGTTCCATGTTAGTTGTCTTCTCTCGCCTTCTTTCTTGCTTGATGGGTTCGGAGCCGATCCCTCGGCTCCGACTCGGCACTTGCTTTAGCTCGAGAACTCCTTTTACCAGCTCGAGGCAGCCCCATATCCCATGATGCAAGGCAGGAAGTACCCAGATCTCGTTTGTTGACAAAAGGGCAATAACACCAAGCATAAACAATACTTCCCAAAGGAAGAAGAAACTTACAAATGGAAAAAGGACCAGATCTGAATGGTCTTTAGCATTATAGTTTCTTATACAAGGTCTGTCCAGGCCAGGGGGAAGGAGGGAGGGTCGCAAGAAAGAAGGCGAGAGAAGACAACTAACATGGAACGTTATGGTAGGTACATAACCTAATTAGGTTAAGTTGTCAATCTCGCCTTCATTCTTGCTTGATGGGACCGCGTCCCTAGCACCTCTATCCTGGATGGCTCAATGGAACAAACTCTTGAGGACTGTAGCGCCAAAACTGGCTCTGTCCCTGGAGGCCAAGTCCAATTTGTAATGGGAAACAAAAGTGTGAGGAGTGGCCCAAGTGGCCGCTGCACAAATAGTGTCTAAAGGCAGTCTAGCTTGAAAAGCTGTAGAAGTAGCTAAACTCCTAGTTGAATGTGCTTTAGGTTTTGAGCACAGCTGTTTTCCCCTGATCGTATAAATTTCAGTGATGACCGAAGAAAGCCATCTGGACAAAGTCACTTTAGAAACAGGAAGGCCTTTTTATTATCCGCATAGGAAACAAAAAGTTGATCAGATTTTCTAAATTTTTTGTTCTGTCCAAATAATATCTAAGCTGACGGTGGGCGTCAAGATAATGTAGCTTTTGTTCAGCTCTATCTGAATAGTTAGGAAAAATACAGGAGATCAATAGATTGATTCAGATTGTTTTTCAGCGACCTTAGGTAAAAAGGATGGATTAGTTCTCAAAGATACTCTGTCTTTGTGAAAAATCAAATAGGGGTCGAACCGAAAGAGCATGAAGTTCAGACACCCTCCTGGCAGATGTAATAGCCACTAGGAATAAAGTTTTCCAAGAAAGATATTTCAGGGAACAAGAAACAGCTGGCTCGAAGGGGAAGAATCAAGGATGTCAGCACTAAATTTAAATCCCACTGAGGAGGAGGATTCCTGATTGGAGGCTTTAGTAGGAAAATTCCTTTCAAAAAGGCCCTGCAGAGCCTATGGGACATGATATTATGATCTGCTATCCCGACATGAAAATTAGAAATAGCAGCCAACTGAACTCTGACTGTGGAAGAAGAGGAGCCTGCATGGAAAATCTCTGCTAAGAAGTCCAGAACTGCCTGAACAGGGGCAGTAAAAGGATCAATATTTTGGGCCTTAGCCCAATAAGAGAAACGTTGCCATTTGCTTGTGTAAATCCTCCTGGTAGAGGATTTTAGTGAAGCTACTATGATATCTCTAACTGGGTTAGAGATCAAAGGAAGCCTGGCTAAGGAAGGAAGTGGAGCAACCATGCTGTGAGGTTGAGAGAAGGGATTGACCGGTGCAGCTGACCGGATTGGTGAATCAGTAGATCTGGCACTGGGTCCAGATGCCACGGCTGCACCAAAAGGTGATGATGGAGGCAGGAACCAAACTTGTCGAGGCCAGTAAGGGGCAATGAGAATCAATTTGGCTCTCAAAGCGGTAGCTTTCTGGATCACCTGAGGGATCAGAGGAAAGGAGGAAGGCATAAAGAAGTCCCTGGGGCCAATCCTGGGTCAGAGCGTCTCTGGGGATGGCCTGATAGAGGAAGAGGCTGAAGAAGTCTGGACATTTGCTGTTTTGGGGAGTAGCAAAAGATCGCAACATGGGCGACCCCATTCCAGAAAAATCTCTTCCGCTATGGATTGCTTGAGAGACCACTCGTGAGGCATGAGAATAGCTCTGCTCAATCTGTCCGCTATAATGTTGGTTTTCCCAGGGATATGCGTTGCTACCAGAAACCGATGAGAGGAGATCGCCCATTGCCATAGTCTGAGCGCTTCTCGACACAAGGGGTAGGACTTGGTTCCGCCCTGTTTGTTGATATACCAAACTACAGACATGTTGTCTGTGTGGACTGCAATTGTCCCTACGGGAAGAAAGTCGTTGAGGGCTTGCAGCTGTAAAAGCACTGCGCGCATCTCCAGGACATTTATGTGCAGATGGTACTCGAGCGGTTGCCACGTCCCATGAACCATCCTGCCCTGATAATGACCCCCACCCGATCAGGGAGGCATCCGTGGTGACAGTGGCTATCGGGGACGGAGGTACAAAGCACCTGCCTTGGTGAACCTGAGGCGATGTGGTCCACCAAGCAAGATGTTCTTTGCATGTTTGTGTCACCAGAATCTGGTGACGCATTGGGAGTTGCTGGTATGACCACTGTGTGAACAGCATCCACTGAAGGAGGCGCATGTAGAATCGAGCCAGGGGCAGAAGAGTGATGGCGCAGCCATAAGACCTAACACCTTTAGAACCATTCTGGCCTGTACCTTCTTGCTGGCCAGAATGATCCTGACATGAGTCTGAATGTCTGAAACTCTTTGTTCTGTAAGGGTAGCTGACATCCGAACAGTGTTTAAGTTTGCGCCTATGAAGGTAATAGACTGGCAGGGCGATAAGGATGACTTTTCGTAGTTGACTGAGATGCCCAAATGAGAACAAAGGTCTATTGTGTAATCCCTGGCTTGTATAAGCTGATGCCTGGTGGTGGCTGACAGGAGCCAGTCGTCGAGATACGGAAACACCTGGAATCCTTGGCGTCTCAGGTGAGCCGTGACCACTGCCATGCATTTGGTGAACACTCTGGGGGCTGTAGTGAGACCAAAGGGCAGGGCTCTGAACTGGAAATGACTGGACCCCAGCCGGCGGAGAAATCTCCTGGGCGTCTGTGAATTTTGATGTGATAGTACGCATCCTGAAGATCTATTGAGCACATCCAGTTGTCCTTCTGTAAGAAGGGTAGAATTGACTGAAGAGTGACCATTCGGAATCTTGTCTTCCTGACAGACTTGTTGAGTCTGCTGAGATCAATATTGGTCTCCAGTCTCCCGTCTTTTGGGGACCAAAAAGAACCTTGAGTAGATTCCGGGCTCTGAATGGTCTATTGTAACTGGCTGAATGGCTCTTTTTGCAGTAGTTTTGGCGATCTCTAACTCTGCAATGTCCCTTAGACCGGGTGGTACATCTGGAAGGGAACTTGAGGGGAAGGACTTTCCTCGAAAGGAATTATGTAACCCTTGGATATGATCGACTGTACCCATCTGTCTTGAGTGAGGGAATGCCAGGCTTCTGGGTACAGTGATAATCTTCCCCCGACTGCCTCCAAGGAGGGACAGCCGGGCAACACCTCAGGGATGCTGAAAGGGCTTCTCAGGAAGAGACTCCCTGTTGCCCTGATTCTTCGGACCCCCTCTGCCTCTAGGGCGGCGTCTGTTGTTGTTACCCCCTCTGCCTCTAGGGGTAAACTGACCACGTGAATCCGGCGTGACTCCTTGAGATTTACGGAACCACATCTTCCCACCCTTCTGTCCTTTGGGATAAGGCCTAGAAGGGGTGGAAAAGCGGACTCCAACAGCAGAAAGAGTCTTGCCGTCCTGCTCACACCTGGTCAAGGTTTCCTTCACCTGAGGGCCAAACAAAGCTGACCCATCAAAGGGAGAATTTGTGAAGGACGCCTTAAAGGGATCCGCAAAATCACATAGCCGCATCCAGGCTTGGCGTCTAAGAGCCACACCTGTGCCTGCGGCTCTACTCGCTCCATCAGCATCATAAGATATTAGCCGCATGGAGGAGTTAGCAATGGAATTGAGGGTTCCTAGCTGCGAAGCAATCTTTTCTTGGGCCCCTGCAGCTGTAGGATCCTGAACTACTTCTCCCAGCTCCTTCAGGATATCTCTCTGGAGTCTGGTGAAGTGACAAAGATAATTCAGCGAGCGCATAGCAAAGGTCGCTGAGGAAAACATCTGCTTGCCGTACCTATCCATGGTCCTAGAGTCCTTATTAGGAGGATGGACGGGCACGGAAGGATCTGCAAGTTCCTTTTTGGTGGCCGCAGCCACCACCATGGCATCAGCGGGGACACCCTTGGTAAGGAATTGTTTGTCACTAGGGGCAGTTATAAATTTAGAAGGCCTCCTAGGGACTGGCTCTACAGAGTCAGGAGCTGTCCACGCCTTTCGTGCTATAACTTGCATAAGGGGGTCGAAAGGCGGAGACACCCAGGAGGTGGAGGGCCGAGATCCAAACGCCTCTAGGTATACTGACTCATCCTCAGAGGGATTGTTGGTGGGCCAGTTTCCCCTCTGTTTCAGAAGTTCTAGGATGTCTAAGAAGGAGACATCCTCAGAGGGGGATCTAGGGGATCCTTCTGACTCATCAAAGTCAGTATCCGAAGTGACAGACTCAGGGGAGTCTACATGCTTCCTCTTACAAGTCCTCTTCCTAGGAGGATCTCCCGAAACATCAGGAGAATCCTCCGAAGACCCGCAAATTCCCAATGGGGAAACCTGAGGCGGAGGATCTCTGGGTCCTGTAGCAAGAGAAGTGGCAGAGATGTCAACAGGTACTATAGAGGGAGGAGCTACGGGAAGAGACTGCTGACTGATACCAGTGGCCAGTACACTCTTCATCACCTCGAATGCTCCCCTCCCAAGCAGGTCCGAGAGACCCGCTCCAAGAGCTAGGAACTCCAGGGGCCACCGAAGGGAAGTCTCGAGGCAGATGTCGGAGCCGAGCTCACCAAGGCCGAGGCTCCAAGGGGAAGAGCGGGTTCGGACAAGGGTCGATGCCACTCACCCCTCGGAGGAGACCATGGAAGCCCGACCACGAATCCCTCTAAGGAAGAGGAGATAAGAGTATGGGCTGAAGGAACAGAAGGGGTATCCGTCCTCCAGCCGTAGCAGTAACCATGCACGAAGACTCCAACACCAAGTTCTGGGGTAGAGTTGAAGGAGGAACTGTAACGGGGTGTGGACCAACAGTCGTCTGCTGAGACGGACTGTGTAGCATTTGGGCCAGTACCTGTGACTTGAGCAATCTACTGACCACTCTCTCTAGGTCATGGTCTGACAACCTGGATGACCTTGAAGATCGGCTCCGATGGCTCCGTTCCGATAGAAGAGGCGAGGCGAGCCGAAAGTATCGGCTCCAAGGAAGGAGACCTCGACCTCTTCCTGGAATGGGTCATCGGAGCCGATATTACTGATCCTGTCGGCACCGATTTCGGAGCCGGCAGAACGCTCGATGTATCGGCTCCAGCGGAGCCGATACAGCCACCAAAGTAACGGTGTCGGAGCCGATCGGAGCCGACACCGATTCCTGCCACATGGGTGTCGGAGCCGATCGAGCCGACACGATGCCGATGCTGCGTGGGTGTCGGAGCGGTCGGAACCGACACCACAGTGGTCAGCAGATTCGGCACCGATAGCCATCGGCGAAAGCTTAGTGGATCCAGAATCGGCTCCAGCGGAGCCGATCTCGACTCTATACGAGTCGGGGCCGAGGCCACAGGCTTAGAAACAGAAGCCTGGGTCTTGGCAGATTTAGTTGATTTTGTGGGGCCGACTTAGCGGAGAGCCCTCCGGCTTAAGAAGACCCCTGAGAATCAACTTATTCCTTCTCTCCTGCAGGACTCTCTGGCTGAAGGAGTGACAAATAGCACAGGAGTCCTGCAGGTGAAGAGGGCCTAAACAGTACAGGCAAGAAGTGTGACCGTCTGTCAGAGACATCTTCTGACAGCACGAGTCACACTTCTTAAAACCTGAAACCCTCTCTTTAGACATGGTGCCTAACAAAACACACACACACCAGTCCAATTAAAATAAACTAATACCAAAAGGTATTTAGTAAAAATACCAACACACACACCTTAACAGGGGGGGGGGATGGGATAGGGAAATTAACTGACTAAAAAATTAAAAGAGACAGGGATTTCTGTCAGAAAAGTTAAATTTAAAGTTAAACTATCAAAACAAATAGTTTTTAACTAAAAAGGGGCTTAAATGTCACAAATGTGAATTACTTACCAGGAGCTGGTAAAGAGAAGACCTCCCAAAGCGCAAAGCGAGATCTGGGTACTTCCTGCCTTGCATCATGGGATATGGGGCTGCCTCGAGCTGGTAAAAGGAGTTCTCGAGCTAAAGCAAGTGCCGAGTCGGAGCCGAGGGATCGGCTCCGAACCCATCAAGCAAGAATGAAGGCGAGATTGACAACTTAACATAACTTATTATATTCAACTTGCAACTGTTTGTATAACACCTTCTCAAAATTTATTATAGCTGAGACAGTTCTAGGCGGATGGAAAGTGCTAACATAAGGAACTTTAGGAATGCTAAATTTTCCATAGCCAGTGTAATATGAAAAACCATCCCCAACACTGTCCCTATTAATTTCAAGCTCTTGTTCATAAGCAAAAATATCCCCTAACTCATTTTCATGCAGTGACAAATCTAGCAATGGTTTCTCATCCTCATCAATGCTGCACATTACATTACCATTTGCATTTTCTGAATTTGTTTTAGAAAAAAAGGCCTTTAAATGTAGTTTGCGACAAAAGACACATATTTCTAACATTGTATCTGCCAAGGCTGGAAAATATGTTGGCATAAATTTCATTCTTTTCAAAAGTAAACTATACTTGTTATCATCTAACTGCAAATCTGATAGATTAATAATATTTAACATTTCACTTTGACTCACTGAATGTGAACTATTTACATTATTCAAGACATACCTGTTATTATGCTCCTCATTACATGTAACAACATCATTAGTAATGTTAAGTCCAAAATATCCAATTCTCTGATTTTCTTCATTTCTTCCTGTTCTGCCACCTCCGGTTGTGCTTGCTTTTCGATTGCTGTGGGCTCAATCTCTGACTAGTGCTCTGCTCGCCCTGCAGGACACCTCCTTCACTCAATTCCTCAAACAAAACACTTTTCCTGCTGTTGATGCTGCTGCTTGCTTCTGTGGATGAAAAGGATGACTCTTGCGACCTCCGACACCTCATAGCCATATTTTTTTAAGGTGGACCTGCTTTGCCTAGGTTTTCTCTGCCACTGAAAGATGAGGTTGTTCCTATAATCACGATCATCTCTGTCCAGTTTACTGTGTTTCCTTTCAAGTATTTCAGCCTCAGCTTTGCCCACTCTCACATGAATGTCCTTCATTTTATTATTAAATATGGCAGTTGTAGTTTCCCCCTTAAGCTCGTCCTGCAGCTCCAAAATTGAATTTCTTACTTGTTCATGCAGTCTATTGTTACATTTGACAAGTGCTTTAAGCTATCCTAAAGTACACTGTAAAGAGATATTCTTCCACTCCTCAAATAAATCAGCTTCAGCTTCAGAAAATTCAGAAGCTGGAAGTTTGTCCACCCTTAAACCCTGAGGGGTTAAATTCAGGCTGATAAATTTTTCCAGCAACCGGGTATCATAATATAAAGACACCTCCTTTACAAGCAAACTTTCTAGTCTCTCATACCTGGTTGCCTGCTGGTCTCCCAGTCCATTACAAGACCACAAATTGGAAGCAGCCACCTTCTCATCCCTTTCTCTCCACATTTCTGTACAGGAAAGAAAGGAAGTTACTGAATTGGACATTGAATTGGATACGTCTCCACCAACCGAAGCTCCAGTAACCAACATACTGTCAGAAAACCCCAAAAACACCACTCCACGAACCAATTCATCAAAAAAAGAAAAAAAAAAACACACTGAACTGGAGAAATGGTCATCATCCACTTTTACTGTGTTCCTAGTACTTCGGCATCAAGCCTTCCAGGGAATAATCATGAACAACAATGGTGTACTTTATATACATTTCACTACATTCATTATTCAATTCAATTATACAATAATTGATCAATTAATCAGTGAGTCAAGAAAATTAAAATCTAAAGTGCACCTTAATGCACAAATAAGGCATGGAATATGGGCGCATTTTGTTAAGGATGGAAAGTAGATATATTATTACATTTGGAACTTTGTGGCACCATGGGCTTAATATGGAGCTAGATTTACATGTACATGATGAAATGTTTCAGTATGCATTATTTTATAAATGCAAAGATATATAGGATGAATGATTTATATGTATAGGGTAAAATATTTAAATATTTAAGCATTTGTTAATATAAAGATGTATAGGTGCATTGGCATGAACTTCTTAAACTGTTAAGTTAAATGCAATAGGAATGTAAGGGGTTGCATTTTAAAAGTTTTTTGATGCACTTTAAATGTTTCTGAAGCATTTTAATTGCTCAGGATGCACTTCAGATTTAAATTTTCTTGACTCATTGATTAATTGATCAACCACTGTAGGCAAAATGTTTTAGTATTTGTTAATCTTGTGATGCATAAGTGCTTTTGTATTAACTTCTTAAATTACAGTGTTAAATGCAATAGGAATGTAAGGGGTTGCACTTTATAAGTTTTGATTCACTCTGAATGTTTCTGAAGCACTTAACTGCTCAGGATGCACTTTAGATTTAAATTTTCTTGACTCACTGATTAATTATCAATTATTGTATAACTGAACTGAATAATGAATGTAGTGAAATGTATTATAAAGTACACCATTCTGGTGCATGATTATTCCCTGGTAGACTTGATGCCGAAGTACTAGGAACACAGTAAAAGTGGATGGTGACCATTTCTCCAGTTCAGTGTGCTTTTTTCTTTTTTTGGCGAGTTGGTTCGTGGAGTGGTGTTTTTTTAAAATGTTTTGTTTACCAAAATTAGCTTTACTGCATTTTCTCACATTTGATTTGCAACCCCCACCTCCCCGGGCCAGTAATTCCACTGAAGTGAGCACGAAAATGAAACCCTCAATTTAGTAAGTTGATCTACACATTGCAAGTATTCTTCTTACAGTTAGATCTACAGTCCCCATCCCAGAACAAAAAAACAAATCAGGTGACCAGATAAATGACATTCCCCCCCCAGCCATTCAGGTCCTGTTTCTGTGCCCTGCTCTCAACCCAGCCTCAACTAATTTATTTTAACTGTAGTAAACAGCTGCTACAATTTATTTATTGCCTGCATGGAGCGCTACAATGCTCAGGTTTTATTCAAAACAAGATTTTTTTAGACCACAAATGGAGCGCTACAGTGCTCAGGTTTGACTGCAAATGCAATACTGACTTTTAAAAGCCAGTACTGCATTAATTAAAGATAGGGACCAGCAAGTCGTGATTGCCCATAACACCTTGCACCCGGGGCAGTTGCCCCTCTTGCTCCACCCAAGCTGCACTATTCTGACCTGGTCTAACCCATGCTAGAGCAACTGAGAGTCAGTGGCAGATTAAACAGCGCTCAATTTACAGTTGTCTACAAATTTAGACAACTATAGGCTATAAATGTTAGCCTGAAGGTCTGAGAAACAGAAGCCAAATAGAAGGTCCAACACTGAGCCTATGGCACACAATTAGTAACTTTTCTGTTTTTAGAAGTGGAACACGCAACTCTAACCACATGGATTCTTTCAGACGACCACTATCTACTGCTCAACAAAGGGAATTATATTCAGATTTAAAAGTCTGTCAATAATGCTTGCATGGAGAACAGTATCAAAGGCACTCTCCAGGTCAAGATAAGCTGAATGCACTGCTTTAACTGTTATCCATTGCTCCAGTGACTTTTTCAAAGACATGAATGAGGTTAAAGAGGCAGGACCTTCCTTTAACAAAGATGAGCTGATGACGGTCTAAGGTTAACAGATTTTTTAATGTCCAGATTAATGAGGTCTGAAATGATACGTTCTATAACGTTACATATGAGATATCAAAGATCAACGGGTCTAGAGTTACCAGGGTCTGTGGTTGGGCCACCCTTGTATAATTATAATGGTGGTCTTCTAGGATTAACGGATGTAACCACTGGAGAGGCTTAAATGAAACACTTGAAATAAGGGTTCTGATAGGCCATGATATCCAGGCACATGCATAAAATGTTCTTAGCTTTTGAGAAGGATGAGAGGACTTGCTCCACAGTAATTAAAAGGGGGTGGATGTAGGAGTAAAATCCGCAGTAAATTTTTAAGCAAGAATATTAGCTACTTCCTTTGCGTCAGAGTGGGTAATATTACTGTGTGTTACTGAAGTTACTTTTGGTTTTAGTGGCTATTTTAAGTTCGTACTAAGCTTTGAGCTTCCTAATGGTTCACTTAAAGATCATGTTAAAAGCTGCAATTTTGCATGAAAATAAGACTATTATAAAAGTTTCTAACTTTGCTGCATGTTTATGCCCTTCCAGCCTTTCAGCTGTAAATGGTTAGAAACGCTGATGTTGTTAGGGGTGCAAAAGTCTCCTGGCCTTTGGTTTCTGCATTATCTGCAATATTCACAGAATGAACACACTAACAATAGGAATTTTTAACTAATAATCACATTGTGCATTAAATATTACTTTTATTGGAGGTTTTCATTTCGTGGTTTTGCTTTTTTTTCTTTTTCTGATATTGCTTTAAATAGCAACAGATACTTCTGCGGTGGTGCAGCGGTGGCATTGTTGCCTCAAAGCAAGAGGTTCTCCCTTTCGATTTTTGGCTTGGGTTGGGAGTGCCTTCTATGTGGAGTCTGCATGTCCTCCCTGTGGTCGAGTGGGCGTTCGAAAGATGTGTGTTGAATGGGTGTGCCTTTGTTGAAGGTTGGGCGTTGGGCTGGCAACTCGACACCATAAAAACCAACTGCCAATCATTAGTGGACCGGAGTTCCGCTGTGGCGACCCTTAACCGGGAAAAGCCGAAAGACAAACAACAACATTGCTTTAAATAGCAACAGCAGAGTTGGGTTACTTCTAAAGACACCTACCCACTGAATCACATCATTATGCTGGTAGGCATGATTACTTGACAGATCAAGTCAAGTATGACATGCACAATAAATTACTTTTGGTTACAATTTTACTTAATAAATTGATTTTTTTTAAGCTTTTGGTCATTATGAATTCTGAAATCAGCTGCCACATTCTGCCTTTCAAGCTTACTGAATTCCGACTTTATCAGGTAAATCATCACTTTGAAGTTGATCTTTAAGCTCTTTACTAGCTTGCTTTAAGTGTGCTCTTAATGTAAAGAGAATGACACTTTTGACGAACATTGTACAATTTCCTCCTTTTGTTATATAATTTATTTACATGGGCATTCCACCACAGGAAGGTTGTTTGTAAATTTCCCATTATATTTAGTGTGGATACGGATTGCCTTATCAGTACAATCATTAAAGTGGGACTAGATGTCAGATGCATAAGTAGGCTTTATCAATGAGATCCATCAGTAGAAAATGGATTTTTGTCATCAAGTCACTGAAGGATTGCTTTTGGTAAGCCCCTAAAAACAGAGGTATCTGCAAGGTAAATACCACTAGTTTTAAAAAAAGTCACAAACTTATGGTCTGATTTAGCAAGGAAAAATGATACATACTGAGGTGTTCAAGAAATGGTCATATGTGAAAACAAGATCAAGGTCCCTGGAAGCCCTAGCAGGACAGTTAACTATTTGTATAAGAAAATTAGCATTTATAATGTCAAGGAAGTGTTGAGTATGCCAATCATTGGCTGAATAAGTCAGCCAATATTTTGATGGATAGTTGCAGTCCCTCAGTAGAAACATGTTGGCGTTAACACTGACTTTGGCTGAAGTGTTAAGACAGCTATTATGCTCAGGAGGAGACATTAAAGGTGTTCTATACCTAGCTATGAAGTACTAATTAATATAGTTTAGCATGACTTGCACATCTATGAATTCAATCTTAGTGTCCTGAGAAATCTGTTGTGAGATGACAACATATATGGCTGAAAACTAGTTTATATCTATAGCAGAATGAGTAGAAAAACAAAAATCTATGATAACTTATCTTACCATGTGGAAAGTCCCGTTCCTCATAAAGTTGAACTCACACTGCATCATATCAAAGAAGATGGGAATTGTGGCCTTTCGAAGTTCTGGTTCTGGAACCAGAGTCACTTCCAGAATTGGACCTACCATTGATGGAATGAATTTGATCTTGTGAGGTCCTGCAAGGTAATGAATCATATTTTGAGAGGAAAAAACAGTACCGTCACGTATCACAATATTGACAGAAGATAAGTATACTGGCTGCATTAATTCCATTCCTCACTTCTTTTAGTTATAGGTAAAAAAAAAAAAAATCTAACTGGGAAAAATAAAGAAACAGGAATCTTCAGCATGTGAGAAAACATAGCAACTGGCTTCTGAATACCAAGTTAATCACTTTACTCTATGCTGCACCAAAGGTGTTTTAAACACAATTTATAATGTTGCTGCATTTCAGAACTAACTACATATTCAAATATGTTTTGCAACAAAAACTGTATAATTAAGCAGAATGGTGATGTGAAGTTATTCCAGCAGTGATTATAAATGATTGTGCAGTGGTCTCCAAGTGACTGTGTCAATAATGACTGGAAGTGAAACTGCTAATTTATGAAACAGGCAAGACAGCAAGAGGTCAGCTACTCAGGGCCAGTTTGCTTTTTCAACTCTGCCCCTCAGTAAAAGCAAACTGCAAAGTGAAATATGACCACTTGACAAGGAAGTTATCAACTTCTAAGTTCATTACACAGTATTGGTGACAGTGTGAAGAGCTATAATGACAAAACATGATCCTGTCATAATTAAGATGGAAGGCACATATCGACAAACCAAAGGCTATGAAATTCCTTTGTATTTTGCTTAAGCTAAATCTGCAAGCAAAATAAAACAAAGTCAAGGGTGACACTAGTGTAGGCTAATAAGGACCCATTTTGAGGCACTTCTAAGACTCTGCTTTAAGTTTTTGATAAAGGTGAACACACAACATTCGTGTCTCCAAAACATTTGCAGAGTGCCTCTCCAGTTTCGATGAAGAATAGTAAAGTATTTGCAAACAGTTCTGGAAACATGCTGTCAGGTGTCTGCAAGCTTTTCTTGGTATGCTGTCAGAAAAAAAGATCCACAATAAACTCATCCTTGGGCTTTCACTATTATTCACAACAACTGCACTACTATTACAGATACTGTAAAAAATGCAAAAATCCAAGTTTATTTAAAAAAATGCAGGATAAAAACCTCCTTCCAGTCCCTATGAACACTCAAGGCTGTTTATCAACTACGTAAATTTATCTGTGTCAATGTATGTATGGTATGCATGTGTGTGTGTGTGCGTGCGTGTGGGTATATATATATATATATATATATATATATATATATATAGGTGTGTGTGTGTATACATACACACACACATATATATATATATGGGTCTACCTGAATTAACCGAAACTGTAAATGACCGACAGCGAGAAAACCGACACCAGAAGATCAACAACAGAGAAGACCGACAGCTGAGAATCCCAACGCTGAGAACACCGACATGTTAAGGTACGTGTGCGATAGGGATGGACGTTAGGGTCAGGGTGTGGGTAACTTAAGTGTGTGATAGTGACGGACGTTAGGATAGGGTGCGGGTGAGGAAAGTGTGCGATAGTGACGGACTTTAGGTTTAGGGGCGGGTTAAGTGAGTTAGGGTGCGGGTAAGGTAAGTGTACAATAGTGACGGACCTTAGGGTTAGGGTTTGGGTTAAGGTTACTGCATATATAGTTGTGTATGTAAGGTTTAGTGTAGGTTTGTAAGGTTTTTGGTGTGCTTGTTTTGTGTGTGTGTTTTTCGAGAAAGTTATTTGTTTTGTTGATTGTCGGGATTGCGGTTTGTCGGGCATGTGAAGTTTCGTGTTTTTGAACTTTCGGTTTTGTCGTGTCGGTTATTTCGTTGTCGGTGTTTTATATATATTTATATATATATATTTATATGTATATATGTATACACACACACACACACACACACACACACACACACACACACACACACTCATTAAGCTTACACACTACAAATTACAAATGGAATAGAACACTCCACAGTGTTTGGTATATTTACTTAGTTCTAACAGCACAAAGCATACATAATTTCTAACAGCCAATGTAACTAGATGTTTTTTGAAATAACTTTTACAACATGAAAACATTTTATGACACAATGCTACTTCTGGAAGATGCTTCTTGGAGAAAGACAAGTTATCCAGGGAATTGCCATAAAAATGCTCAGTTTCAGTTAAGAGCTTCCCCAGGATTAAAGCTGCATTAACCATAATTGGTGTCCAACAGCTTTAACCATAAGTGATGCCCAGCAAAAAAATGGATCAAGTTATGTGCAGTCTCAAGATATACCACATACATTAGTAGCAGTGAACTGATTGTAGCAGGCATATTATACATCTATCTGCACATTATCTTCAGTGGACATAGCAGTGCATGCTTGGTACATACATAATGCCCTGAAGATGCTCCATGTTCTGGGCATTCTTTAGTAAATGGCTAAAGACTGGGCAGATGGAAAACAAATCATATCTAGCAGTGTAAGAAACAGTTTACAATACAGAATGTGAAACTTTTAAACACTGTTAGTGCAGCTGAATCTTCGTTAAAATGCAGATGAATAAGGCCACATCCTTGAATGATAATAGTAGTCTAAACATCAGGAGACAAAACACAACTGACACACCACCTCCATTTACCACAAAGCTTCATCATCTGTCCATCATGTTTCTACACACTTACCAAGGTTGTACCACATGTCCCTTATCCTGAAGCCAATCTCCTTCCTCATGTCACCATACCTAGAACAAAGAATAATTCAGGTGGTGGGACAAAAAAAAAAAAAAAACATTATTCATGATGGTTAAAGGTAGCGATTTCCTCCTTACTTAGGAGAAAAGAGCTATTACATTTACTGAAAATTATTTTTGATGTGATCAGGTTTTGTCATCTCACATTTACAACAAATATCAAACAACATTCTTGCTGAAAGCAGCACATGGCAATATGCAAATTGCAGGCCTGTACGCTTCTTTAAAGGAGATGTCAACTTCTTTGCAAGAGCTACAACCGTTCCTTAAGCATTTTCTTGTCCTTTAAACCAAATACTTCACCGAGTAATGCAGTCCAAAACAACACTACGGCCACTGAGAAAAATAATCTTTAATAAAAGTTAAGCGCTTTCATCCCCATAAAACTAGGGACTTCTTCAGAACAAGAATACTTCCACAACTGTTGCTTTTTAAACATAATGAACTAATCACATAACCACGAACATTTACATTTCCCACTACTCGCTTTTACAACCACTTTACTCAAAACTTTGAAATGCACGTATAATGTACATTATTGTCATATTCAATTGATTTGTGTTGGATAATGCTATGTAGTTTTTTATACACACTACTAGCTTTTACAACCACTTTACTCTAAATAAACTTTGAAATGCATGTATAATATATAATAGTCATATTCAATTGATTTGTGTTGGATATTGCTATGTAGTTTTTTATACATACATTTTAAAGTTTATTTAGAGTAAAGTGGTTGTAAAACCTAGTAGTGGGAAATGTAAATGTTCATGGTCATGCAATTAGTTCATTATGTTTAAAAAGCAACAGTTGTGGAAGTATTCTTGTTCTGAAGAAGTCCCTAGTTTTATGGGGATGAAAGCACTTAACTTTTATTAAAGATTATTTTTCTCAGTGGCCGTATTGTTGTTTTGGATTGCATCAGTCCGTGAAGTGTGTGGTTTGTAGTTTCGAATTATCTTCATGGTTCAGCGCTATTTGTATTCAACAGTTAATTTTCTTGTCCTTCAACAACCATCACACAACTACATTTTGGAAAGCAAAATCTAAAAAATATACAGACAGCTCCAAAACAGAAGGTGCAGTATGAACATTTGTACTTTCTGAAATACTGCTTGTAAAACTGAGCAATAGCTGAAACAAAACAAAAATCTGAAATAAATAATAAGATTAAGCTACAAACTAAAGTAAAAAACAGAAAAACAGTTCAAAGAAGTAAGTTTGTAATAAAGTACATTTGTATAAAATCTTACCACAGTGGTAGATGTCCTTCTCTTCACTGTTGCAATTTTCATTATAATACATATCCCCTGCCAAGGGAGGCCCAACATCTGGCTAGTATACCAAAGCCTTTAGGTTGCTTTAAGGTACCATTGTATGTCACAGGTATGCTCCTCGCATAGTGTAAGCATAAAGGTGCTGTCCGGATGTACCAGCCTCAGAAATGAGAGCCATAGAAGGAACACCAATCCAAGGAGTCTAAAGGTAATCAGTACATCCAGAAGAGAGATGTACCGGGGGCAGAGGGAGGGAGTGACTACTGCAACAGTGAAGAGAAGGACATCCATAATTATAAGATTTTATCCAACTGTACTATGTCCTTTTTCACTGTTGCCATATTCATTACAACAAGGAGCGTGCCAAAACTCAAGAGGAGGACAGGGAGGAGGAATGACCAGCAGAGCTCTCTAGGAAGCCATGAAAGACGGCCCTAGCAAAACCGGCTCTCGCTCTTGAAATTCCATCCAGCTTGTAGTGCTTGGTAAATGTATGTACAGAAGTCTAGGTAGCTGCCTTAAGAATAGAGTTAATATCCAAACATTTGAAAAAAGCACCAGAAGAAGCCACAGCTCTTGTAGAATAAGCCTTAACAGAAGGAAGGCTGTTACAATGAATGGGATAACAAAAAGAAATGGCTTTAGAAATCTAAGAAGAAATAGCTTGCTTGGACACAGCCAAACCTAAGGACCTAGGACGAAAATAAACAAAGAGCTGATCAGATTTATGAAAAGTCTTAGTGTTACCTAAATAAAAACGGAGTTGCCTACACACATCCAATGTGTGCAGCACCTTCTCACTAGCAGAGTGCGGAGAAGGGAAAAAAGTGGGAAAATGAATAGACTAAGGGATAATTCATTTACCACCTTGGGCATACAAGAAGGATTAGATTAAAGCAACACCCTGTCCTTATGAAAAAACAAAACGCTACAAGGGTTTGAAACTCAGACACCTGTCTGGTAGAAGTAAGGGCTAACAAAAGTACAATCTTCCAAGAACAATGTTGCAAGAAAGCTGAAGCTGCAGGCTCAAAAGGAGCCTGGGGCAATTTTTCCAAAACAAAATTAAGATCCCAGGGAAGAGGATGAACATGCTTCCTGGGAGGCCTAATATGTATGATACTATTAAGAAATTGTTTGGCCTCAAATCTAGAAGCTAAGGGAGGTGATGAAGACAGACAAAGCAGAGACAGCTGATAAGTAGGCCTTAACAGAAGAATAAGTCAACCCAGCATTGAAAAGTTCACACAGAAAAGAACCAAAGGAACATCCACAGAAAGTGGATCCAGGTTACAAGAAAGACAGCAAACAGAAAACCTCTTCCATTTGGATAAGTAGGATATCCTAGTATTGGGTTTCCATGCCTCCTGCAAGACACTAAACACGTCCTCAGAAAAAAAATGTCTGTGTGAAATCAACATCCTATCACCCACAATGTCAGTTAGAGTGACCAAGTGGGGACGGATGAGAGATCCCTTATCTTGTGTTAGTAGATCCACCCTGTGAGGTAACTTGTGATGACTGCCCTTGGCTAAATGCAGAAAAGGGAACCAATGCTGTATGGGCCAAAAGGGAGTCACCAACAAGATTTTGGAAGTATATTTTGTATTTTGAAGGGGAAGGGAAGGGAAAGCATAAACATACATCCCCTTCCAAGGAAAAGATAGGGCGTACACCTTCCAAACTAGAGGACCTAGGACTCTGGCACAAAACAGAGGAAGTTGTTTGTTCAGACAGGAGGCAAAAAAAAGAAGTTATGTCCTTACCATAATGTTCCATGTGGAGTGTTCATCTTGCCTTTGTTCTTACACATGGGTTCGGAGCCGATCCTCGGCTCCGAGTCAGCCGCTTAGCAAAGCTCTGCATCGAGAAGAAGCTCGAGACCAACCTATCTCCCACAATTCCCTCTGCCCTTACCTCAGATCTAGTTTGCAAAACAACACCAGATCCAGCAACAATAATGTAAACATACATACATACATACATACAAGGGCGTAACTGAAACCAGCAGCACAACAGAGAGAAATCAGTAGCGGGAGAACCAAACCAGACCTCTAAATCGGACGTTCTTTCTGACCTGAGGGTGGGAATGTAAGAACAAAGGCGAGATGAACACTCCACATGGAACGTTATGGTAAGGACATAACTTCTTTATGTGAGAGTGTTCAATCTCGCCGTTTGTTCTTACACATGGGTAGCGTCCCTAGCTCCGTGACCCTGAGAGACTCACGGAAGAACGTTCCTGAGCACAGTGGAACCAAAGGTTGCCCTGTCCCTGGAAATCCTATCCACTTTGTAATGAGTGATGAACGTATGTGGTTTAGACCAAGTGGCGGCTGCACAAATAGTATCCAAAGGTAGGCGGGCCGCATGAGCCAAAGATGTGGAGACTGATCTAGTAGAATGTCCTTTTGGTTTGGTGGGCAAACTTTGATCAGTAGCAGTATAAACAAAGGTAATACAATCAGATAGCCATTTGGAGAGATGCGCCGTCACTGCCATGCCCTTTTTGTTGTCCGCAAAGGCTATAAAGAGTTGGTCTGCTTTTCTGTGATCTTTTGTTCTATCAAGATAGAATCTGAGTTGTCTATGAACATCCAACTTGTGCAACATATATTCCAGCTTATTGGAATGGTTTTTGAAAAATGTGGGGAGTTCAATGGATTGATTAATGTTGTTGGGAAGAAAAGAGGGGTTGGTGCGTAAGGATACCCTATCCGGGTGAAAAATTAAATATGGGTGTTTAATGGAAAGAGCTTGAAGTTCTGACACTCGTCTGGCTGAAGTGATAGCTACTAGAAAGAGAGTTTTCCAGGACAAGAACTTTAAGGAACAGGAAGAGGCTGGTTCAAAAGGTGGTAGCATTAGCTGGGATAAAAGGAGGTTTAGATTCCACAAAGCAGTAGGAAACCTGACTGGTGGTCTAAGATGAAAGGATCCTTTTAAAAAGGCTTTACAAAGCCTATGAGTCATAATAGGCTCTCCATTCTCCCCTACATGAAAGTTAGAAATAGCAGCCAGCTGAACCCTCAAGGTGGCAGTAGAAGCTCCTTGGTGAAATAGCATGGATAGGAACTCTAAAACTTTGTTTAGTGGGGCTATTAAGGGATCTAAATGTTGTGCAGTTGCCCAGTATACAAAACGTTTCCACTTACTAGTGTAAATTTTTGTAGTGGAAGCTTTATGGGAGGCTACTAGAATGTTCTGAACCGCCGGAGAAAGAAGATCAGACCTGGCTAAGAAGGGAAGCAGCCAAGCTGCTAATCTGAGGGACAGGAGCGATGGGTGGGGAGCTCCTGACGAATGGGTCAGTAGATCTGGCTCCGGGTCCAGGATCCAGGGCTCCCGTATTTGGTGTGCTTGAAGAAAGGGAAACCAAATTTGACGAGGCCAGAATGGGGCAATGAGAATTACAGTCCTTTCCAGATCCTTGGCTTTCTGGAGAAATCTCGGTATCAGAGGTATAGGGGGAAAGGCGTACAGGAGACCCGGGGGCTAATCGTGAATCAGAGCGTCCCTGGGGACTTCCCCTGGCGGGGGTAATAGGGCAAAGTAGCTTCTGCATTTGGCGTTCATTGGAGATGCAAACAGATCGCAGCAAGGCTGGCCTCACTTGTGGAATATCCTGTCCGCTATTGTCTGTTTGAGGGACCACTCGTGAGGTAACAGGATGGCTCTGCTCAACCTGTCCGCTATAACGTTGGATAACCCCGGGATGTGCGTTACTATCAGAAAGCGACCCGTGGACTCTGCCCATTGCTAAATTCTCATGGCCTCTCTGCATAACTGGTAAGATTTGGTTCCCCCTTGCTTGTTTATGTACCAGACTACGGACATGTTGTCCGTTTGAACTGCAATGGTCCCTAGAGGTAGAAGGGAGGAAAAGTGTTGCAACGCTAGAAACACTGCCCTCATCTCCAGGACATTGATGTGCAGGTTGTACTCTAGATGGGTCCATTCGCCTTGGACTGTCTGTCCCTGAAAGATGTCCCCCCACCCTATCAGGGAAGCATCCGTGGTCACTGTAGCTGTTGGTGTGGGTAACACAAACGGTCGGCCACCGATGAGATTGCAATTCTGTAACCACCAAGACAGGTGTGTTTTGCAAGTGTTTGTGATGTGAATTTCGTGTGTCAGCGGTAACTGCTGGAACGACCATTGTGCGAACAGCAGCCATTGAAGAACTCTCATGTGTAGTCTTCCCAAGGGAATTGCAATGAGGGAAGCTGACATGAGTCCCAAGACTTTTAGAACCAGTTTGGCTGGGGATTTCTTGGACAACAGAAGTAGAGATATGTGCTTTTGTAGGGAGGCTATCCTTTCTGGGGGAAGTCTTAGAAGCAAGTAACGGGTATCCAAATCTGCCCCTATGAATGAGATATGCTGTGATGGCTGTAAGGCAGATTTTTCGAAATTTATCGAAATTCCGAGTTGAACACAAAGGCCGAGTGTGTAGTCCCTGGCCTGTATCAGTCGACGCTCGGTGGTGGCAGTAAGGAGCCAGTCGTCCAGATATGGAAACACCCGGAATCCTAGGCGTCCCAAGTGAGACGCTACCACTGCCATGCATTTGGTGAAAACCCTGGGGGCTGAGGTTAGACCAAAGGGCAGGGCCCGAAACTGAAAGTGGCTGGCTCCCAGCCGGAAGCGCAGGTGATCTCTGGACGCTCTGGCCATTTTGATGTGGTAGTATGCGTCCTTGAGATCTATTGAGCACATCCAGTCACCCTTCTGCAAGAATGGAAGGATCGATTGAAGCGTGACCATCCGGAACTTTTCTTTCTTCACAAAGGTATTGAGCTTGCTTAGGTCCAGAATTGGCCTCCAGTCCCCTGTCTTTTTTGGAACTAAAAAGAACCTTGAATAAGTTCCGAATCCTCTTTGGTCTGCTGGGACTGGTTGGATGACTCTTTTTTTCTAGCAGCTTTGAAATTTCTATAGCTGCAGGTTCTCGCAGATGGGGCGGTACATCTGGGAATCTTTTCTGCCGTAACGGAGGAAATAGAAATGGAATTTTGTAACCTCTGGTAATAATGATTTTTACCCATCTGTCTGAGGTAAGACTTTGCCAGGCCTGAGGGTATAAAGCTAAGCGACCCCCGACTGCCTCCAGAGCAGGACAGTCAGGCCTCCCTTCGGGAGTGCTGGAAAGGCTTCCCAGGGACCGTATCCCTGTCGCCTTGGTTTTGCGGACCCCCTCTGCCGCCAGGGCGACGTCTTCCACTTCTGCCCCCCCTCTGCCTCTGGAGGGGGCATCACCCTGTGTGCTCGGGAAAGAACCCTGGGGTTTACGAAACCACATTTTCCCACCTCGTTGCCCTTTGGGGTACGGTCTGGATGGGGTGGAAAAAGTCCGACAGCAGACAAAGTCTTTCCCTCTTGTTCACACCGGGTAAGGGTCTCCTTTACTTTGGGGCCAAAAAGAGTGGCACCATCAAAAGGGGCGTTAGTAAAGGAAGACTTGAAGGCTTCCGCAAAGGAGCATAGGCGCATCCAGGATGGTCTACGGAGAGCAATCGCTGAAGCCACAGCCCTACTCGACCCTTCGGCTGCATACGAGATGAGCCTCATGGACGAGTTTACAATAGATGTAAGGGTATTGAGCTGTGCTGTAACTTTATCTGCGACAGCAGCATCTGTGGTACCCTGGAGGGTATCTCCCAACTCTTTGACTAGATCCCTCTGTAAGCGTGTGAAGTGTGTCAAATAGTTCAGCAATCGCATGGAAAAAGTCGCTGAACTGAAAATGCGCTTCCCATACCTGTCCATGGTCCAACTATCTCTGTTAGGCGGATGGACAGACGAGGAAGATTCAGACATCTCCTTTTTAGTGGCAGATGCCACCACCATAGCGTCCACTGGAACTCCCTTTGTGAGGTATGCCTTATCCTGAGGGGCCGTAATATACTTATTAGGCTTTCTGGGAACTGGCTCCACTGTGTCAGGTGTCTCCCACGCCCTTCGAGCAATCAAATCCATTAACTCGTCGAAGGGCGGAGTGACCCAGGAGGAAGAAGGGCGAGCACCGAATGCCTTCAGCAAGACTGACTCATCCTCAGAAGGGGGTAGGGCTTGCCAATCACCTCTCTGTTTTAGGATCTCCAGGATGTCAGAGAAGGAGACATCCTCCGAGGGTGATTTTGGGGACCCTTCTGACTCATCTAAGTCAGTGTCTGATGTTAAGGACTCTTGTGGAGAATCCAAGTGCCTCCTCTTGCACAATCTTTTCCTTGGGACGTCATCGGGGGGGCATCTGATGACGCCTCCGAGGAAGAGGGGGCTCCCTCTGGGAGGGCTGAGACACTGGTGCTCGACACTTTTGAGTAGCCGTAGGTGCAGAAGAGGACAATGGTCCTTTATGGGAGGGAGACGTTGCTTCTGCTGACGTAGTTGTCTGGGAAGACAAAACCTTCCTCGTAAGGTCAAAGGCCCCTGGACCCAGAGCCGAGGAATCCCCCGGTTCCGAAGAATGTGGAGGTATCTCCGACGTGGAAGCCAAGGGCACCGACCCAGAGGACGGAGCCGAGGTGATCCATGCCGAGGCGCCGAGAGGGAGAGTCGGCACCGAAACATTGGTTCGACTCTCGGTCCCGGAACCAAGGACTGATCGTCGGCTCTGCGAGTCCGGGAGAGGTTCCGACGGAGTCGAGGTCAACGGTGCCTACCGAGAAAGAGACGGTTCCGGCACCAAGGGCTCCACTATCAACAGATCAGCGTCTCCCGGCTCCGAGGGCTGAGTAGGCCTCAGAGGAGGACCAGATGGAGACAAGGGAAGGCCTTCGAGTCTCGACACCAACTGAGAGGAGACTGCAATGAGTTTGGACAGGGCCGTGTTCTCCATCAACTTCTGCACCACACAATCTACGTCGGTGTCGGAGAGGGGCCTGGAAGACCGCGTCAAAGGAATCGAGGACGGTGCCGACCTCAAAAGAGCCGGAGGTGGCAGTTCCGTCACCAGCTCCAAGACTCGAGGCTCAGTGACAGACACTAGCTCGATACTCGGCCCCAAAGTCTGTGGAACCGGTGAACGAACTTTAAAGGAAGAGCTCGGAGCCGATGACGTAGGCTCTGAAGTCTTCGACTCCTTCGAAGATTTAGAAGTCTGGTCTGACTTATCTAAAGCCTCCTGAAAAGCAGGCTTCAGAAGACCCCTGTCCATAAGCTTCCTGCACCTATCTGTCATGACCCTTCCACTAAAGGAGTGACATATGGAGCAGTCCTGCTGAAGATGGAGAGGGCCAAGACAGTAGACACAGGAGCTATGGTTGTCTGTGACAGACATCTTCTGTCCGCACTGACATCTTTTAAAGCCTGACTTCACCTTTTCAGACATGTCAAGTGAAAAAAAGGTCACAAGCAACAGTGAAATAACAATCACTACACTTAAACTTAGCCAAAGGCTGTGAAGAAAGGATAAGAAGAGATTATTAACAATTCAACAGTCGAATCCGATATTTAGTGAGTGGGGTAAGCCTAGGGATCCTAACTAAATAAAACTGTTAGAAAACACTAATAATTTAGTCAATCGGAACCAAGACCAAACACATAGACACACACTAACAAGTCTTATAAATCCAAGAACTTTTAGATCAAATTGTATTAGAAATAAAAGCTGTATCTTATCTGACGTTGGCTCAGAGCTCTTCAAGCGATGTGATCAGTTGCAGCGGCAAACTAGATCTGAGGTAAGGGCAGAGGGAATTGTGGGAGATAGGTTGGTCTCGAGCTTCTTCTCGATGCAGAGCTTTGCTAAGCGGCCGACTCGGAGCCGAGGATCAGCTCTGAACCCATGTGTAAGAACAAACGGCGAGATTGAACACTCTCACATTATTCATTAGAGGAGTACCCACCGGTAGACAATGTCCAAAAACACATCCCTGTGAAGTATCCATTCATGTGATCGAGTTAAGGACCTGCTCAGACACAGTCTGTCACAATGTTTTGACCTGAAGGAATGTACACTGACTGAAGAGTCACTTGGAACCAGACAGCAAGTTCTCATACTATAAGAGTACTAACCACTGAAGATAAGACCTTGTACCCCCATTTGTTGACATACCACATCACTGTGGTACTGTCTGTATACACCTTGAGAGGTCCTGGGAAGAAGAGGCCGAAAGGCCTGAAGAACCAGCAGAAGAGGTCTCACCTCATTGATGATGATGTGGTCTTTCGACTGATGAGGCAACCAGAGTCCCTGCACTTTTAGGAAGCTGAAAGCTGTTCCCCCTGAGAAGGAAGAGGTGGATGAAAAGGGAACACTGGATTGAGAGTCAACTGCTGAATCCATAGGCTCATAGGAGGTTACTAGGCTATTGGCTCTGAGGCACTTATAAGGCTAACCAAGTGTTTAGCCCATGTTTTGACAAGTCAGCACCCTATGCCCATGTCCAGCAGAGACAGGTGAAATCCCAGGGGTATATTTTCTGTTTGCCATCCAGTTATCCAGGTTGGGCTTTAAAAGGGGTAAAGAGGTACTCTACTTGATGAGGAGAGGGAGTCTCTATTCTATAGATGGGGAAGTCTCTGGGACACAAATCTGTCCTGCCAACAAGTCCTGTTGATGTCACAGACCTGGTTGAGGCCGCGGGTGTGAGTTACTTGTGTGGAGCTTGATTCAAGGATATGCAGCAGTCCCATCAAGGTGGGGTCCGTGATTGCCTTGTATGCCAGACAGAGGTTACCTCTGATGCGTCTGTATGAAACTGAGTACATGGATTGGACTTTTAGCCTATCTGTGTATGGTAGATGTTTGAGGCCCTGGATTCTTCTGGTGAGGAACCTCTATGGTCTTTCCAGCTGCTCCATTTGCTTTGCGAGGTACATGCCGAAAGGGGCACTGGACTAAATAATGGGCCTTATAAGGGAAGAATACAGGGATGTTTTGACCTCCTTGTCCCTGGACGAGATACCCTTCCTTATGAGGTGGGCCATGTAGAAGGCTTTCTGTACAATGGAAGCAACATGGTGGTCAAAAGTCAGGTTGTTATCACCCTGGGTGCCCAAGTCCCTCACGAATGATTGTGTGCTTAGGACAGTGTTATTAATGTGATAATTTGTGGGGACGTCACTCTCCCCAGAGGGGATGATAATGCATTTTTTGGGATTCAACTTGAGGCCATGTTTCTGGCACCAGTCATTTGTCTGAGTGAGACCCTCTTGGAGGGTGTCCACATCACTAGGGGAACTGATGACAGCACCCAGCTTGCAGTCAACTGCAAACTTGGTCAGCCATAGCCCAGTGGTTTTGGCCTGCACCTCTCAGAAGTATAGCCAAAATAACAGAGGCCCCAAGAGCAAACCCTGGGGTACTCCTCTTGTTATGGGTCTACTGTTTGGGGTGGTTTCCCCTATTTTGACTAGGGGGGTTCTTTCAGTGAGCCAGTTTGCTACCCATTTGGTAACATACGGATTTGATTCCTAGTTGAGGGAGTTTATCTATTATGCTCGAGTGGCGAATAGTGTCAAAGGGTTTGGCCAGGTCAAGGTAGGTGCATCGTCTTTCCCTTGTCCATGGTTTTGGTGACTGTCTCAAAGAATAATAGTCTCCAAAGAATTAACCTGAAAACAGAATTACCACAGAGTTCCAATAAGTGCTCCAACACCACTGAATTGTACTACCACTGGTTCCGTTGTAAGGCCAAACAGCTAGTTGCAGAACAATATTCAATGTCCACTGAAAAATACTGTCGCTTATTCCAACATAAAGCCAACCACTGTTGTCAAAACGTTTCAAAAGTTCATCCTAAGCAGTACGCCAGCCACGAATGTTAAAATAACTAATTTAATAAACTTTAACACTCATTACTAAAAAAACTGCTGCTTGTTCAAAACAATAGTGAAACAAGCAGATACTTAATGCGTTAAAATAAAAAATGCGATAAAAACATTGGCGATATAAAAAAGCTAACTTATACAAACTTTGTAGAGACTGGTTAAGCGCTTTCACCCAAAGTTTATGGGCTTCTTCAGAACACCAACAAGTTTAACAGTCAGCCTTTTAAAACTTTAAAGGCGCCAAAATGAAACTAAACTATTCAAACATTTAAAGTGACAGTGCTTAGTAAATCACTCCAATGTCAAATACAATACAATATTAATTTTTACGCTACCCAAACCAATTTTTTTAAGAAATACTATGAAGCTATTTTAAAAACTGCAACATATAAAGAGAATATTTTTATGTATTGTATCATATGATTCATAAAAATTCAACAAAGTGATGATGGGTCTATAATTTCCCAGATAGGTGGACGCTCCACCTTTGTGTAAAGGGATGACAGTGGCTGTCCTCCACTCAGCTGGGATGAAGCTGGTACTTAGGGTTTGGTTGAACAGGGTGGCTAATGGTGCTGCAAGTTCCTGCTTGAGTTCAAGTAGGATGTAGCCCGGTATGTTATCGGGTCCCAAGCAGGCTGTATTTTTTGCCTTTGAGACAGCAGTGATGACCTGTTCCCCAGAGATAAGGGGAATGGGGCAGGTACTGGGGATATCCTGATTTACTGATTGGGGGGGGGGGGGCAGAAGGGTGAAGTTTTTGCTCAATCTGTCACCCAGCAAGTTTGATATATCTACGACATTTGTATATGTGGTGTCCTTGACCACCAGTTCTGAACAGATCTGGGTGCTTCCTATGAGGTTGCGGACATATGTGAAGAAGTCCTTATGATTGTCTCTAGGTAAATGTGGCCAATTTGGATTCAAAGTTTACTTTGGAGGATTTCACTAGTGCTCTTATCTGCTTGTTCAGGCTAAGGAGACATTGCTTCCAATTGGGCACCTGCTCTTTCTTGGTCTTGGACAGCAATTTTTTCTTTTTGTTATAAAGTTTATTTATTACATATGTCCACCAGACAGGTTTACTCTTCCTTGTGGAGGATGATTTAGTCCTGTCGAATATTCCTGATTCCATGCATCTATATAAATGCTCATATACTGCTTTGGTGCAGTTTTGAATACTGGTGCCAATTTCTACAGAGGGGGGAGGGAGCTGTGAAGCTGTTTACACCATACTTTAGGAGGCTGTAATCAGCTTTGGAGAAGTTTTTATGTCTGATCCTAGCTAGAGGCGGGTTGGGGGAGATGGTGACTTCGAAAGTGACCGCTTTATGGTCGGATCTTACCAGAGAGGATGATACTATAGGGATGCTGCAGTGGTTACTCATGTTGGTTAATACCAAATCCAAGATATTATCACTTCTTGTGGGGGTACTGACCATCTGTTCCAGGGCATTTGCATTGACAAAACTGGGGAATCTCCGGGCATTTGTACTCTGGCATGAGTAGTTCTTCCAATCTATGTTTGGGAAGTTAAAGTCACCCAGGATCTGGGTAAAGAGGTGAATCTTGACAAAGTCGAATGGATCCAAATAGGCAGATTGGACATGTTGAGTATGATTTGGGGGCTGGTAGTTAGCTAGGATTTGAATAGGGGTCTTGTCAATGGTTAACTGCACCTGGAGTGTTGCCTGTGTGTCATACTGTTTGACCAGCCTGAAAGTGTGTACATCTTTAATGTATATTGAAACTCCGGGTCTACATCAGAACATCGAAGTTTTAAAACTTCGAATGTTCTAATATCAACCCCTATTCAGCGAACGCTAAAAATAGCTAAGCTGCAGAACACTGAATTCTTTCCTAGGGAAAGAATTTGGTTGGCCGGTTCTGTGGCTTCGCTATTTTCAGTGCTGTGGTGGAAAGTTACGGGTCAGGTTCAGGTAAGTGTGCAATTGTGTGGACGTTAGGGGTTAGGGCGCAGGTTAGGTGAGTTAGGGGTGGGTTAAGTGAGTTAGGGTTAGGGTGTGGGTTAGGTGAGTGTGCGATAGTGACGGACCTTAGGGTTAGGGTTTGGGTTAAGCTAAGTGGGTAGATAGTAGTGTATGTACAGTTTAGTGTAGGGTTAGTTGAAGGATTTTAAGTGTGTGTGTGTGTGTGTGTGGATTGATTTTTTTTGGTGTGCTTGTGTTGTGTGTGTTTCGGAATAGCGAATATTTTCCTTGGGAAACAATTCGCTGTTCTGAATGTTCTATGTTATGTGCTTTAGATATTTTAGGTTCGATGAAATAGCGTTCACTATTTTCATCTTTCGATGAAGTGATATAAATGTGAAACTCCACCTCCTTTGGCTTTACTGCACACAGTTTGGGGTCTGAATGTATAATAGGATGAGTAACCAGGTAAGGTTGGGGTGCTCGCCGCAGCTGTGAACAAGATTTCTGTGACTGCGCAGATGTCAGCATTTTCCAGGGTTAAGAATGCTTGCAATGAGTGCATTTTCAAGTTTAGACTCATAGCGTTTAGCAGCATGACCTTAAATTTGTGTTTTGTTGAAATTTTTATGTTGGTTTTATCAACCTCAGGATTTTTCCTAAAAAATACACTATGGGGGAGGCAAGAGCCTTTGCCAGAAGCCTGGAGCCCAGGTGAGACATCTCTGGCAAAGCATCGTGGTTTGTCGATCATATCTTCCCAGGCTGTCAGGTACATGAGCCACTTAAGCTCCTGCTTGAGACATGAATGCTGAAGCTAAGCTAACTTTAGAAGCCATTGAAGTTTTCTCATGTGGAGTTTGGCTAAAGGCAACATAGGAATAGTGGAAGTCATGAACCTCAGAACTCTCAGAAATTCTGTTACAGTTGAGGTCAGAGGAAGAAAGGACTGAAAAAAAATGAAATGAGAGTTAGGGCCTTGGGAGGAGGCAGGGATGTCTGCATACGAACTGTCTGGATCTTGCACCCCAGAAAGCCAAGATCTTGACGGAGTCAGAAAGGACTTTATGAAATTTATAGTGAACCCCAGGGACTGCAGAAGAGACATTGTAAAGTGAAGATTGTCCAATAAGATCTCTGGAGAGGATGCGTGAAACAGGAGGTCATCCAAGTAGGGAAAGACTTGGATCCCCCTTAGCCTGCAAAAAGCAGTCACAGGAGTGAGGCATTTGGTGCATACCCCTGGGGCAGTAGAAAGGCCAAAGGGCAAAGCAGAGAACTGAAAATACCAGGAAGCAACAGAGAAACATACAAACTTCCTGAAAAGGGGATGAACTGGGATATGGAGTTAAGTATCCTTGAGCTCGAGAGACACCATGTGAGCCTTAGGAACCAAAAAGTACAGTTGTGTACACTTACCATAAATGTAGATGTTCGAGTGTATTCACTGTTGCAGTCATTACATTTGGGTAATCTGCTGGCAGGTTGCCCTCAGTTGGCCTGAATATCAAAGTCTTGGGTCCTGCGTCGGTTGCTGTCTCTTCTTCCATGACATCAGGTCGTCAGGGGTATAAAACAGGCAGCCGATGCCATTTTCTGTAGTTTTTCTTGCCCAAGATGTCAGGTGCCCCCAAATGGGGAGCAAATATATATATATACATTTATATATATATATATATATATATATATATATATATATATATATATATAACTATATATACATGCAATAGTAACAACATAAACTTTACCTTCATCTAAAAGAAAATACACCACAAAGGCTGTAGAATATAGTGAAGGAAAGAGAATTTCCAGAATAAAGGGGGATGGCGGGTGGGTAACCCGGACTGCAACAGTGAATACACTCGAACATCTACATTTAAGTGTACACAACTGTACTATGTTCTTTGTGTTTCACTGTTGCAGTCATTACATTTGGGTAGAATCCCACAGCTATGGATGGGAGGCTGGAACTAAATAGCATTAGGAGTGGCTATAAGGCCCTGCAGAACTGCAGTGGCAAAGCCTGCCCTGGATTTAGAAGAGAGAGACAAATGATAATGCCTTGTAAAAGTATGCACAGAACTCCAAGTAGCAGCCTCTAGAATGTCTTTGGTTGGTACCCCTCTGAGAAAGGCTGCTGATGTTAATGCAAAGTATGCTTTCCAACTTGTTCTGCTGCATGCAATAATTCCTGTAATTCTTTATTTTCCACACATTCAGAAATCATCATTTTCTGTTTCAGTAATCCCATAACATGCTGTTGATATTTAAGCATATGAAACTGGCAGTTTAAGGCCCTAATTGCCAAGGTTGCAAACGTATAAACCTTCTTTCCCTATCTATCCAGCGCCCTGGAATCTCCATCAGAGGGGGTAGGATTCTTAGCTGTTTGGGACCCTGTGATATAGTTTCAGGATCAGCAGCAGGGTTTTTGAATAAAAATTTGTGAGAGTCAGGAACCCTGTAATATCTGTCTGGCTTGTTAGGAGCCGGAGGTAAGGAATCTGGAGTCATGCTTGATTCCGAAAACACAACAACAATGTCTAATACAGGAGGTATGGCTAAAGGCCTATGCTGAGGGAGAAGGAGGAAATCCCTAAACCTCTTTTTTGATTCTGAGAAATCTTGACTCTCCCAATGAAAATGTCCCCTCAACGTATGCAAGGTTTCTCCAAAGGAATAATCTTCAGGAGGAGATGCAGAAGGGATGGATTCCTCTGCATCTGAATCCTCATATGGTGGTACAGAAATTTCCTGATCAGAAGAGGAATCAGAAGATATAGAAACCTGATCTGAAGATTCATAATCAGTGTCTTGCCTAGGCCTCTTTTCAGGAGGGGATTGGGAACCCCTGATCAAAGTAATTAGGTCTTCAGCCATTTTGATCATCTGCTTTTTGGGCATAGAGGCCTGAGCATGTGGCTTATGCGTCAGTTTTTTAGCCTTGGAAGTTGCCTTTGCCTTTGTTTTTGAAGCTGGCGTCGATTTTATACAGAAATGCTGAGGCCTGAAGACACCCTCAGAAGCCGGTGCCTGCTCAGCGGCTCCGGAGGCATCAGAGTGAGACATATCCGGGGGTACAATACTTTGAGAATCTCGCGGCGTGCCTGACTCCACATGGGTCTTGTTAGAGGCCTGCAACTTGAAAGTAGCGGGTATCAGGGGCTGTGAAAGCGCCTCACTGAGTACCGGCGACGGGCTTAGGAGAAGCTTCGTCGGTTTTGGACCTTGACGTTCTGTCTCTGTCCTTTTCTTTGCAGTCCGACGACATTTCAGGGTAGTTAAATCTGTTTCCAAAATATTTTGAAGCAAAGATATACAGATGCTTAATAGTGCGTTGGTTAAATCTAGCACAAAACCGACAGCAAGGCATGTTATGATCTGGGCCTAGGCAAGTAATACAGTACAAATGAAAATCCTTATGAGGTATTTGCTTCCCACAAGTAATGCAATTATTAACTTTTACTGACATCGGTATGGAGCAAGAAAAAGTTTCTTCAACGAGGTACTTAGCTTTATTTGAAGACTTCGGTTCTGAAACTCAAATTCGAAAATTTCAGTAGTCGGCAGACTGGCACTTGCGAACTGCTTCTGCTTCGGGCACCACACGGCAAGAAAGACCAAAGAAAATGGTGTCGGTTGCCTGTTTTATACCCCTGACGACCTGACGTCATGAAAGAAGAGACAGCAACCGACGCAGGACCCAAGACTTTGATATACGGGCCTACTGAGGGCAACCTGCCAGCAGATTACCCAAATGTAATGACTGCAACAGTGAAACACGAACATCATCAGGAAACAAAATATGAAGGGACAATATTCAAAAGGAGGGAACCTTCAGAAATGTATTTAGATGAGAGTGGTCTAAAATTGGTCTCCAAGAACCTTCTTTCCTGGGTACTAGGAACACTGTGGAGTAAACCGTCTCCCCCTCTGGGAAACTGGAACTTTTTGAATAGTACCCCGAGTCAAGAGATCCCAAAACACCCATGGAAAGGAGGACAGCTGTTCCTGAGAGGGCTGAGAAATTCCCATAAAAAAGAGAAGATATCTGCAGACCATGAAATACCCTTGGCGGACAATGGACAGAACCCCAGAGTCCTAAGCAATCTTTAACCAAAAAAGGAAGGAGGGAGAGAGAAAGTTGAAGATAAAGAGGAATGTGGCTGGGAAGAAGAGAATAGTGAGTCAGCACCTGGTTTATCAGGAAAAGGAGACTTCTGGGGCACAGACATCTGAGTAGCTTTAGCATGAGGAGCCTGCTTCCCACTTATCTTGTCCTTGATTGGAGGGCAAGAATGCATACGAACTTATTGGCTTACTGGCAGAATTTCTCTGAAACTTAGGGATAGGAAAAACAAAAACATTTTTAAGTTCCTGTAAAGCCTTGCCCTTACCCTGAAGAGACTTGAACAAAGCAGCAGCAGCTTTGCCAAACACGTGTTTATTATCCAGAGGAGCATCCATCAACTTAGCCTTAACATCATCAAGCAAAAGCTGAAGATGAAGCCAAAGCCAATAAATTCTCATCACATACACAAAAGCAGCAGCCCTGGAGAAAGCATCTACTGCAATGTAATTACACTTGATGGAATGATGAGCCACCTGGGAGGAAGTCCCTAACAGGAAAAGAGCAAAAGTCTTCCCTTCAGAGTTTGGAAGATTGGAAATTATCTTACAGGCCTGGAAAGAAGTGCCAACAAGTACCTGGACATATAAGATCTGACAACTGACAGCCCTAAAAGCTAAATTAGCAGAGGTATAAACCTTTTCCCCTAATCTTTCCATGGCTCTGTGATCTTTATTAGAAAACACTGGTAGAAGCGCTAGAACAGTCCAACAAGCTACCAAAAGCCTTTATTAGAAGACAGAAGTTTAGAAGTTTAGGAGAAGGTAGCAATTGAGATGGCTTGTCAGATATACATACACCACCGAAGGGTCAGCAGAAGGGTACTTGTAAAAAAATTTACAGTCCTCAGGCACCCTATAAAACCTATCAGTTTTTTTGGAGGCAGGAAGCAGAGAATCAGGAGCCTTAGAAGCATTAGAAAAGGCATCCAAAACAGGAATGACAGAAGGTCTGGGGGAATCCATCTGCAGGAGCACATAATACCTTTTCTTAACTTCAGAAACCTGACAACAATCACATTTAAAAAACTTTGTGATTCAAGAGATTGTGTCCCCGAAAAAAATTCCTTGAAAAAAAGAGTACCAGGACTAGTAGATTCCTCTTCCTCAGACCCATAATCTAAAGGAAGAGGAATCCGAGAAGAGTAAGCAAGGGATTCCTCAACTGAATCCACCTTCTCCTCAGAGGAATCCTGTTCACTGGGTCTTTTAAGGGGAGTACAGTACCAAGGAAGAGCTGGAACAGAAACTCCCTGAGAAGGTTTTAAAGCCATCAAAAGCATTAAAAAAAAAAAAGAGTGAAATTTTGCCATTCACTCTGTGGGTCCTTTGGAGCTGAAGTTATTTGCTTAGTCTTTTGTTTTTTCTTTAAGGGGACATCCGCCTTATAAAATACAGAAGACTCCGACCTTGGATGGTATTCAATAATTGTATTAGGTGGTACTTCTCTGACCAAAATATGAGGAATACCCCTAGGCCTCAAGGAAATAATCAAACACGGTTCCCACTGAATGTCCAATGTAGAAGTCTGCAAGGTCTCTATGGACATGCTTAAGGTCGGATCCTCGCCGGCCTCTAAACCATTCGCAGCTGAAGAATCCAACTATGGCGCCGGGTGAACCTGTGGGTTTTCACTCCTCTCAAAAGAGAAATCCGGTACAGCCTGAACAGTAAAAGAATCTGGCCTAGATTTCTTGGCCTTCTTCTTAAAGAAAGCTTGTCCCTTAGAACAGGAAGTTTCTTCCTTTGTGTCTTTAGCTAACAATTTAAGATGCTGATTCTCTAGACAGAAAGCCAAAGATGAAAGCATACTACACAGGGTCTTGGGAACAAAGGCCTGACAGATTGAACAAGACATATGGTCGTGGGAAACACCAAGACAAAACAAGCATTGCTCATGACGGTGTATATATGGAATCTGTCTCCCACACTGACATTTATCCTTCTTGGATAACCTGAAACACTACAAGCAACAAAAAATAAGAAGATAAGATACAATAAACCCCAACGGGGCACTTATCTGCTTGGTGAACCAGCAATGGAATGGGCGTTCATACCAATGATCAAAAGATGGTGCTCAGACTGGCAGCAAAGAAGTTCTAAGAATGGTATGTCCAGACGTCAGCTTTATGTCCTATGCTAAGCAAAGAGCATGTATGTGACATACGGCGTACCTTAAAGCAACCTAAAGGCTTTGGTATACTGGCCAGACATCGGGTCACCCATGGTAGGGGATCCCTATTACAATGAATACTGCAACAGTGAAATGGAAGGACATCAATGCAGGCACTTAAGGTAGAATACAAAATGCCGAGAGCACAGTTGTCTACACTTACCATAACTGTAGAGTCATGCAAGTGTCTCCAACACTGCAGAAATAACACTTAAGATTTCCTGCCTGCTTGGGAAACCCTTGTCCAGCCTAAATACCAGAGATTTATTCTCCTGTCTTGGGCTCAGTGGGCACCCTGCTCTCTGACGTCAGGGTCTCAGTGGATAAAGGGATGACAGCCAGTGCCATTGCTTCAGGTATTTCTTGGCCCCACAAGCTGCAACCCCACTTTTCATGCCCTTGGCAGGAAGCACAACCTGCCCATTCTGTCCCCAGTTGCGAGAGATCAAAAGAACCCACAGGGAATCAGCTAAGATTAGGGGGAAAAATCCTAACATAGAAGAAAGGGGGCCAACACCAACCCATAGAAAGACACAGAAGTAGGAAAGAATGGTTACTACAACAGTAAAGACATTTGAACACCTCCATTTATACTAAGTATACATACCTGTACTATAATGATTGTCCTTCACTGTTGCACTTGGAAGGATTTCCAAACCTATAGACAGAAGAAGGCTAACAGTCAGTAACTTAACCGTTGACAGACTGTACTGTTTGGAGAAAGTATGTATGGAGGACCAGCTGGCTGCATCCAGAACAGACTGGGTGGACACTTCTCTGATGAAGGCAGTAGTAGCTGCAGCAAGTCTGTTATAATGTGTCCTGATATTCTCTGGCACCTTTTTTGCCAAGGTGCTTGGAACAAAAGGTGATGCAATTTGAGATCCATTTAGAAAAAGTTTCTTTTGACCACTTTCCCTTTGTTTGTTACTTGCAAAGCCTACAAATAACTGATCAGAATTTCTAAAGCTTTTAGTTTTATATAAGCAAAACCGGAGTTGCTTGTGCACATCTAGGAAATGAAGAGCTCATTGTTTAAGAATAAGGGAAGGAAGAAAAAAGGCAGATGGACTGCCTGGTTTACAAAGAAATACATGACTACTTTAGGCAAAAAGGAGGTATTAGCCCTTTAGGTGAGACTCCATTAATGTGAAACCTGAGAAGGCTGGAAGCTCAGAAACCCTTCTGCTGATGTGAGAGCTACTAAGAGGGCAGTTTTTCAACTGGTAAATTTGATATCCGATGTGTGTGCAGGCTTGAATGGAGGCAAGGTAAGTTTTTCCAGCAAAAAAACTTAGATCCCAAGATAGGGAAGGGGCCTTCCTATGTCATCTTAAAGTGAATGTCACCCTTGAGAAGTTGAATCTTCACTGGGTGGGGGAATACAGGAGGCTGCAGCAGCAGACAGAAATGGCCCAGGTATGGATTTCAGAAGAAGACTAAGAGCCCCCTGAACAAAAGCTCTGCTAGGCAAGATAAAACAAACAAAACAAAGGGGGCAGTTGCATGGAAAGTTAGTTTTGGACTGGCACCAGTGACAGAATCTTTTCCATTTTAAATTTCTGACTTCCTGTAGCTGGGTCTCCTGGCCTCTGTGAGAATAAGAAAGATGTCCTTTGATAAAGATGTGGCTGGAGGGGATGAGCATCATCATCATCATCCACCCTGCAGTTTGAGGTCAAAGTGGGATATATGGTGGCCCCTTTGGTCTGTGACAGGAGACGCACCACCAAAAGCAACAACCATGGCTTTTCCATGATGATTTTGTTGGGCATGGGGAAGCACTGTAACTGGGCCAGAAAGGTGTTATTAGCTTTCCAGATTCATCCTCTCCTCCCAGATCTTCATAAGTAGCCTGGGGATGAGGGGCATGGGGAGGGAAGGCATACAGAAATAGGCCTGCCCTTGGGAAGAACAAGACATCTGTCTACAGGCCCTGTGGCTGGGGGCCATTGAGCAAAACCTGTTGATTCATTTGTTTTCTTTTGAAGGAAAAAGGTCTATGTCTGGCACACTCCACTTCTCGGTTTTCTGATGACAGACTTCCTCAGCATCCATTCAAGAGAATGTCATTCACCTACTTAAGTGGTCTTCTAGGTTGCTGTCCTTAGGAGATACTGCGTCAGAAGTAATCTTACCTTGTGTGTTGTCTCCCTAAGTTGTATGGTCATTCAATACAGGCGGTACGACTGGGACCTCCCCCATTAGTTGATATCCCACATGACTGTGCTGTTGGCTATCTTTATCAACAGTGTGCTTGGTGTCCACTTTTGTTTGAATATCACAAACTGTCATTTCCTTCAAATTGAGATTTTTTTTTTTTTTTTTAAAGAAAGACTTGTCCTACCTGCCTTGCACCCTTATATCATACTTGTGGGCACCCAAGACAGGTCTGAGGCATCTGTGGTGATCACTTGTGGCCCTGCTTGGAAAGTGAATGGGTCTCCTTCGTTTTGTTTGCATGCATTTATCCACAACAGTTCTTTCTAGATGCAAGGAGGATGTGTGATCCTGAAATTTAAGGGAAGTTGGTGTTAACACTACACACTTTTCAAGTACCACTATAGCTTCCTCACTCATAGTTTTGTCAAAGATATCGTAAGTATGCAAGAGACCATGTATTTCAGTTTACATAGTCTGTCTTCTCCTCTAGTATTTAAAAAAAAAAACAAACATCTGAGCCTTAGGTTCAAAGACGAAATCTTTGTCTAAGGGGACATCATGGATTTCAGCCTTGATTTCACTTGGCATATAGTGTGTCAGAGAGGGAACCTTTTTCTGAGGGAGGAAGGTCATTTGTCTGTTGATACCTAGAAAAGTCTTGTAAAAACACTAGTCTACAGATGGACTGTAGGTTGGACTTGTTCAGATTGAGAATCCAATGTCTGACAGGCAAGCCATAGTCAGTTGCAGAGTGGAGCTCAGCTCCTCTACAGTGTTTCCCTAAATGAGGCAGTTGTCCAAAGAGGGGTAAATATGTACACCCATGGTCCTGCAAAAAACAAATACTAGGCATTTGGCACTTGGTAAATACGCTAGAAGTACCCATGCAAAACGGCAATGCACAAAATTAACAGTATATACCACCTGCCCAGAAGTGAAGGCATCTCCTGTGCTCCTTCACTATGAAGGATGTGGAGGTAAGCATCCTTTAAGTTAAAGGTGACCATAAATGCCTGAGAACAGATCATAATAAGTTTCTGCAAAGTGAGCATTTTGAATTTGAAGACCACCAGAATTTAATTTTCAGTGATCTAAAATGGGTCTCCAGGACCCTTATTTTCTTGACACCAGAAATGGTCTGGAGTAAAAATCTGTCCCTAACTCCTCTGAGAGGACTACTACAGCTTGCGTGACTCAGTGGACTAGGGAAGTTAGCATGGGTGATGGTATTGATGGTTCAAATCTGAAGTATCCACATCTTTCCCCTGGTATCCCACCTCTGTCCCTGCTGGACAGGGAAAACGGGTGTTGAATTGGTGGGAATATGGGCAAAATTCTTGGCTAGGCTTATAAGGCCCTCCATGCCAACAGCTTAGTATCATCCTGTGAACCTACAGACTCTTATGTCAGGAGGTCTTTGATCTGAGTCTGTGCCTGAGCTGTCTCATGGGAACAAGAGGAATACCTGAGAAACATGGTAGGAATCACTGTACTTTGTATTCAGTCCTAATAATTTCTAATACCCACAGTGATGTTTTATCATTGAGTCATGAATACAGATAGTCTACTCTTAGCTTTGCAGGACAGCTGGGATAGGGGTGGTTCGGGGTAGGATTTTGAGGTGGGAAGACAGGGAGGTACTCTTAAGAGACTGCTTTTCCCTGATGAATCCCCGTGGGTAGAGTCCACTAGTCCTTGTTCTGGGAACAGCTTGTTACCTTCTTTGCTGCCTATTTCTTCTGGTCTTTCTTCTTTTGTGTTTTGACTGGAAAGCAGGACAGGACCAAGACTTTTTAGGGTAATTTCTAGTGAACCTCAGAGGCAGGATCTGCAGAAAGTTAACATTTTACATAGTCTTTGCCTTCTCCAGTCTTCTATGGTACATTCACCCTTAGGTTTATAGAGGAAAGTCTTAGAAGCATCAAGGACTGCAGTTTTGACATGGATAAGTAAAAAGTTTATTTAAATATTTATGTAATTTCTTGAACTGTCTTTTCTGCTCAACCATTCAAGTTAATCAATTTTGATTCTAGTACAAATCCTCTGTAGGTCCTGCTTTTCATTTTGCTCATAACCCTCTTGGTCGATGCTGCCTGTCTATCTCAGCTTCTAAGAATTTTGTAGAGAATCACAAATCTGTTGTCTGCCTCTGCATCTCTGTTTGCCTGTCATCTTCCTAATAAATACTGAAAACTGTTTAATTTGTCATCTTTCTCCTGATCCCCTAATCTGTTAGCTGCTTTCCCACTACAGTCTGTACACTACTGGCCATTATCTTACTTTCTTGTTGTGCTTGCTCATAGTAACACATTTCAGACATTACTGCCTTTGAATCTAAAACAAACAGTTTTTGTGCCTGTTCAGGAGGAATACTTTAATGCTGGGTACAGCTTGAATCCTAGGTCCATATTCCTACTCATTCTGAAATGCGGAATGTATTGTTCTCTCTTCTGTAGTGTTGCCAACAAGTTATCTCCAATCTTTAGTGCCTTCTCTTTCTTCCACAGTTGACTTAGCAGTTGCTACTTCAGTTGGTATGTCTGTACGTTTTTCAGTACAGGTCTTGCAAAGTGAGATGCTGGTGTGTAACTCCAGTGCGCTCTGTCTAGCAATTTCATTTTCTTTGGGCAGTTCTGTCAACCTACTTAGCCGTTCCCTCAAAGTTTAAGTCGGTCCCTTCCACACTTTCTAGATTATTATTAAATCTCATTTTTTCTCGATATATCCTCTATTACCAATAACTTTTCTTTAACATTTTTTGCTATCCTTCCAGGTCTGCCAATCTTAATGTATGGTCAGTTACTTTCTTTCTTCAACTCTTACTTTTTCAGTGTGTATCATGAGAATGGTTTCTAACTCTTCCAATCTCTTTCATAACTTTTAATATATCCTGTTAACGTTTCATTCATTTTCACAACCACTGCATAGACTGTCCATTTTTTCCCCATATCTCTGCCATTTCTCCCATCTCGAGATTTTGTTTTGTCTTGCTCTGCATTTCTGTGCCTGCAGTCCGCACCACTGCTGCAGGAGATGAACTTTATTTTTCACACTTCTCCTTACTTCATTTCCCTTTTTCTGGTCATACAGATGACTCATTCACTTTCTTTTGGTTAATAACTTTTCTCTCTTAAGTCTTTTTATTTTTTTCCAATTTTCATTAGTTTTGGAAGGGTAACGTACAACTGCAGCTGCTGTTAGCTCTGCACCATTTTGGAAGTTTTGCCTTTAAAGTAACTACGGATTCTGATAGAGCTGGAAGGAAATGAAAAGGGGTGGGGGGGTCTCGACAGCCTTCGGCTAGCTGCACCACTGTAGCAGATGAGGACTATCAGTTTTTCTGATAAGCTAGTTTATCTTATACAATGTAAAGATTCTACGAAACTACATTAATGTGCGGTCCACTTAGAGGAGTTCACTCAAAGTCACTTTTTCACCAAGTACAGGGCAGAAATTACTGCATCTGTAAATCATTACATCATTATCATTCTGTAAATGTTGAAGGTCTGAATAACATATTGAAGGACCCTATTCCAAATATAGAAAACCTGCTTAATAGTTAACTACTAAAAAAGAAGTTAATGTACTTACCATAACATTCCATGTGAGTTGTTCATCTCAACTTCACTCTTACTGATGGGTTCGGAGCCGATCCCTCGGCTGCAAGTCGGCCTACTACAAAGCTCGAGGATTTCAAGTAGCTCGAGGCCAAGTCCCTATCCCATAATGCTCCTAGAGTTACCTCAGATCTTGTTTGCTGCATATAATAATATACCATATAATGATACCATATGTCATTCTGGAACTCCATAAGAGAGAAAGTAAAGAAGGGTTGAGTGACGAGGAAGGATCAGCATCGGTCTTCTGAAAGCCCAGGAGGGGATAGGAGGGAGGGACATAAGAATGAAGGTGAGATGAACTCACATGGAACGTTATGGTAAGTACATAATTTCTTTATGTGAAGTTGTTCTATCTCACCATTCATTCTTACTGATGGGTAGCATCCCAAGCACCATCTACCTCGGGTGGCTCACGGGAGTATATTTTTTAGGGCCGTGGATCCAAAGGAGGTCCTGTCCCTAAAGGCCCTGTCAACTTTGTAATGAGTGATAAAGGTATGAGGTTTCAACCAAGTGGCTGCTGCATAAATGTTATCAATAGGATACATGTTATCAATAGGAAGTCTGGCAGAAAAAGCAGATGATGAAGAAACTGCTCTAGCTGAACAAACTTTAATTTTGTGCTGTAAGGGCATATTGGCAGCTGAATGCGCAAAGGTGATACAATGAGATAACCATTTAGACAGAGTTGTTTTAGCCACTGGCATACCTTTCCTGGACTCTGAAAAGGAAACAAAAAGCTGATCTGATTTCCTGAAATCTTTTGTTCTATCCAAATAAAATCTGAGCTGTCTGTAAACATCAAGTGTGTGCAGCATGTACTCTAGATTGTTGGAGTGATTGGGGAAGAAAACTGGCAAATCAATAATTTGGTTGAGAATAGTTTCAGTGAAATCCTTTGGCAAAAAGGAGGGGTTTATTCGAAGTGAGACTGTCAGCATGGAAGATCAAGTAAGGAGGTTTAATGGACAAGACCTGAAGCTCTGACACTCTGCGGGTGGACATAATTAGCCACTAAAAAGATAGTCTTCCATGACAATTTGAGGTCACACGAGGAAGCTGGTTCAAATGGAAGAAGAATAATGCAGAAAAGCATAAAATTTAGATTCCATGGGGAATAGGGAGATTTCACAGGTGGTCTGATATGAAAGGTCCCTTTGAGAAAGGCTTTGGATAATTTGTGTGACATAATACTCAATCCTTCAAATCCAAGATGAAAGTTAGAAATGGCAGCAAGTTGAACACGGACTGCTGCTGCAGCAGCTCCTTTATTGAATATCATGGTCAAGAATTCTAGTATAGAGGCCATAGGGGCTTGGTAAGGATCAATGTTGTTTTTAGAGGCACATATAGAATTTTTTTTTCCCATTTGCTCAGGTACAGCTTCATCATAGAGGATTTATGAGAGGATAAGAAAATTTGCTTCATCTCACTGGAAAGGTTATGGAACCTGGCTATGATGGGAATTGGAGCAGCCAAGCTGTCAGCTTCAGAGACTGTAGAGAGGGATGAAGTTCCCCTGAGTGCATCGGAAGGTCCTGAACCGGGTCCAGAATCCAGGGGTCCTCCAAAAGATGAAGTTGAAGGAAGGGGAACCAAATCTCACGAGGCCAATGAGGAGCTATTAGAATGATGGCCCTTCCCAGGGCTTTTGCTTTCTGTAATAACTTGGGTATCAACGGGATTGATGGGAATGCATAGAGGAGACCCAGGGGCCAATCATGAACGAGTGCGTACCTTGGGTCTTCTCCCAGAGGGGGAATCAGGGCAAACTAGCTTCTGCATTTCGTGTTCATGTGACTGGCAAAGAGGTCGCAGCAAGGCTGGGCCCACCTGCGGAATATCCTGTCTGCTATTTCTGTCTTGAGGGACCACTCATGGGGCAACAAAATTGTTCTGCTCAGCTTGTCTGCTACCACGTTGGATTTCCCCGGGATGTGCATTGCTAACAGAAAACTCTGGGTGGATAAAGCCCACTGCCATATACTTAGGGCCTCGTGACAAAGGGGGTATGACCTGGTTCCTCTTTGTTTGTTCAAGTACCAGACCACTGACATGTTGTCCATCTGAATCGTAATTGTACCCCGAGGGAGAGAGTCCTGGAAGTACTGCAATGCCAAAAGTACTGCTCTCATCTCTAAGACATTGATATGCAGATGTGTCTCTTGATCGGTCCATGAGCCTTGGGCTGTTCTTCCCTGAAAATGCCCCCCCACCCTAACAGGGAAGCGTCCGTGGTTACTGTGGCCACTGGTGGGGGTAAAACAAATGGAAGTCCTATCGTGACATGAAGTGAAGTCAACCACCATTGAAGATCCTTTTTGCAGGAGCTTGTGATCATGATCAGGTGAGACATGGAGAGCTCTTGTTAAGACCACTGAGTGAACAGCAGCCACTGCAGTATCCGCATGTGCATACAACCCAGTGGTGTGGCCAGAATTGCTGCTGCCATCATACCTAACAATTTTAGAACTTCTGATGCTGGAGCCTTGTTTTTGGATATTAAAATGCGGACCTGTTGACGGAGTAGTAAGACTCTTTCTGCTGGAAGTCTTAGCATGGTGGTGGTGTCCAGTTCTGCTCCGATAAAAACTATATGCTGCGATGGCGACAAGGCAGATTTTTCTGAGTTTACTGTAATGCCCAACTGGCTGCAGAGTGGATTTCCTGGCCTGAATGAGTTGATGTCTGGTGGTGGCGGTGAGGAGACAATCGTCTAAGTACGGAAACACCTGAACTCCTAAACGTCTCAAGTGAGCCGTGACCATTGCCATTCATTTGGTGAACACTCTGGGGGCTGCAGTGAGACCAAAGGGCAGAACTCGAAACTGGTAATGATTGGCTTCCAGCCGGAAGCGCAGATGATCTCTGGATTGTCTGGCCATTTTTATGTGGTAGTACGCATCCTGGAGATCTACTGAGCACATCCAATTGCCTTTCCCGAAGAAGGGAAGTATCGACTGAAGCATGACCATCCGAAACTTCTCTTTCCTGACAAATTTGTTTAATCTTCTGAGGTCCAATATATGTCTCCAGTTCCCTGTCTTTTTTGGCACTAAAAAGAATCTTGAGTATGTTTCGGATCCTGTCTAGTCTTCTGGGAATGGTTGGATGACTATTTTTCTTAGCAACGTTTGGACCTCTACTGTTGCTTGTTCCCTGTAACTGGGTGGAACGTCCGGGATTTTTCTTGTTGGTGGAGGGAGTGTGGCGAATGGAATGAAGTATCCTCTGGAAATTATAGTTTTTACCCAGATGTTGTTTGTTATTTTGAGCCAGGCGTCTGGGTACAAAGATAAGCGACCCCCGACTGCCTCCACAGCAGGACAGTCGGGCCTTTCAGAAGTGCTGGTAGGGCTTCCCAAAGAAGTTATCTCTGTCGCCCTGGTTTTGCGGACCTCCTCTGCCGTGAGGGCGGCGTCTTCCATTATTGTCCCCTCCTCTGCCCCTGGAGGGGGGGGGTTCACCACATGTCCTGAAAGGCTCCTTGGGCTTTTCGGAACCACATTTTCCCTCCCCTTTGACCCTTGGGGTAGGGTCTGGTAGGAGTGGAAAAACGGACTCCGATGGTAGACAGGGTCTTTCCCTCCTGCTCACACCTGGTCAAAGTTTCCTTAACTTTGGGCCTAAAAAGGGATGAGCCATCAAAAGGGGTATTAATAAAGGATGACTTGAAGGGCTCTGTGAAGGAACACAAGCGCATCCAGGAGCGTCTCCTACAAGCAACTCCTGTACCGCTGCCCTGCTCGCTCCATCAGCTGCATATGAAATGAGGCGCATAGATGAGTTAACAATGGAACTGAGGATAGCAAGCTGGGAGGCAACTTTGTCTGTAGCTCCTGCAGCTACTATACCCTGAAGAGTACCTCCAAGCTCTTTAAGGAGATCTCTTTGTAGTCTCGTGAAATGGGTTAAATAGTTAGGCAAAAGGAGTGCAAAAACAACTGAACTAAACATGCGCTTCCCATATCTATCCATGATCCTGGAGTCTCTGGTAGGAGGATGGATAGACGAGGAAGTTTGAGACATTTCCTTTTTGGTGGCTGCCGCTGCCACCACCATGGCATCAACTGGCACACCTTTGGTTAAGAAGGATTTATCTTGGGGAGTAGATATGAACTCCTTAGGCCTCCTAGGGACAGACTTCATGGTGTCCGGAGACTCCCACGCCCTTCATGAGACCAGCTGCATCAGCTCATTGAAGAGAGGAGACACCCAAGAGGTAGAAGGCTGAGACCCGAAAGCCTTCAGGAGAACCGACTCATCTTCAGTAGGGTTGGTGGACTGCCAGTCACCCCTCTGCCTAAGGATTTCAAGTATCTCTACACATGAAATATCCTCAGAGGGGACTGTGGGGAACCCTTCTGATTCATCCAAGTCAGTATCAGATGTTATGGACTCCTGAGGGGAGTCTAAATGTTTCCTCTTACACACACATTTCCTGAGAACTTCATCAGTGGGAGCTTCTGGTGAGGTCTCGGAAGAGCATGGGCCACCCAATGGGGCTTCCTGAGGCTCTGGGTCTCTGCGCTTTGCCAGGATCGCTGAAGCAGAAGCAGACACAGGCGCTTTAGGGGATGAACAAGCCGGACGTGAGGTTGAGGATGTCTTAGGAGACATAAATCTCCTCATGGCTTCGAAGGCACCTCTGCTCCAATGCGAAGGGACCGACGGATCAGAGGAAACTGTCGATACCCCCGGCACTGGGACAGTGGGCTCAGAGCTCGAGGTAGGAGCACAGCTCATCCGAGCTGAAGCCTTGAGAGGCAGTCTCAGAACTGACAAGTTGGTTCAAGTATCCTCCCTGGACCCGACCAGAGTGTGCTAGCTCGTAGAGTCTTCGATCGGCGCTGATGATGTCAGAGTGAATGGAGCCGAAGACACTGGAGCAGGCATCGGCTCCGAAGGTTCCACAATCAGTAAGTCTGACTACTCCAGCTCTGAAGGACTGGTATGGCTCGGAGGAGGAAGAGTTACAGCTGGAATGAGGGTCTTTGGCTCCAAAGCCACCTGGGTCGGAGCCGATAATTTTGCAAAGGCCGGTGCCTGTAAAAGCTTCTGCACCACCTGATCCACATCCACATCTGAAAGGCTAACAGAAGATCAAGATGAATGGATCAATGGTACTGACTGAAGTGGAGGAGATTTTGGCATTTCGGATACTGGTTCCAAAACCGGGGACCGGCTCCGAAAAGAAAAGACAGTCGGCTTTAAGACCTGTGGAGCCGATGTCACAGACATTTTTGAATTCCACAGAAGTCTTGGAAGACTTTGAGGATTTACTAGATCCATCCTGGTCACTCAAAGCCTCCTGGAAAGAAGGTTTCAACAACCCCGTCAATAAGCTTCCTATTTCTCTCTTTGAGAACCCGAGAAGAAAAGGAATGGCATACGGAACATGTTTCTTTTAGGTGCAAATCACCTAAGCAGTAGACACAATTGATATGGCTGTCAGTAACAGACATCTTCTGCCCACATTTAGGGCATTTTTTAAACTCTGACTTAGGGTGTTTGTCCTTGTCATCAGCCATGACAGAAAAAATGGACACATCCAACAACAACAAACATGAATTAGCCTTCTAATAAAAACAGGCTAAATAAAAGCACATAAGCCCTTCAAACTAAGGCTAACAACCAGCAGATATGTAAATAAGCCTTCTAATAAAAAACAGGCTAAATACAATCACACAAGCCCTTAAACTAAGGCTAAGAAACCCACACACACACTATTTATCTATGCAGATAATATGAATAGTAACAAATCACTAAACTGCACACTACTAAAGTTAGTCTAAAGCTGTGACAAAGGTCACAAACTAAGCACACAATACAATTACTAAGCAAAAAAGGTGACAGAAGGTCACTGGTTAAACAAGTTTTAGTCAGAAAGGTAAATAGGCCTAATAAAAAATGAAACCAAATATACAAGTAAGAAAAAGGCACACAAGGGAAACTACAGTATAAGCTGTAAGAGCTAATCTAACTATATTTTCAAGAAATATCAAAAATATTTTACTGGCCCGAGCTAGTGAGAACCTCTGATCTGTTGCAATGGCAAACTAGATGTGGGGTAACTTTAGGTGCATCATGGGATAGGGACTTGGCCTCCAGCTACTTGAAATCCTCCAGATTTGTAGTAGGCCGACTCAGAGCCGAGGGATCGGCTCTGAACCCATCAGTAAGAATGAACAGCGAGATAGAACAACTTCACAATGAGTGTTCTTGTTCGAATTAACTCATCTATATACCTACTTAACTGAATTAAATACTTGAAAGTTCAACAAGGTATCTTTGTTCTTTCCACATGGAGTGCATTAGAGAGACAGTCTCCTGGACCTGCTTAGCTGAAGTGATTAGATCTGGACTAATCCTTTATACTTCGTTTGTCATTAGTCCCATCACCCTCTGGGTCACCGGTGGGATACCAGATCTAGCTCAAGCTTTCTGCATTACTTTTTTTTTTCTGTAAACTGTTAAGAATGAAGATTGTCTGAAATGTATTTTTAAGGGTTTCTGGGTACAATAGGCCACAGTGCAGCACATATAATTTTCAACAGCAAAGAAAATATTAGGCACAGACATGGACAGTAGTTGAAAGCTGGGGAATTACTATACTGTAAATAATATTTGAGCACAATTTTAAAAAGGCGTCACTAATTAAGGCAGAAGAAAGCTGGGCACAGACGGAGAAGGAAAGATGAAGACAGAATGAAAGGAAATAATAGAAAAGGTCTTCAAAAGATATGACTCAGCATAACTTTGGGGCAAAGAAAAATCACTGAATTCAGGACTCTGAGATGGACAGTGAAGAAGAAAATCTGAAAAGGAGACTATGTGGGACTTGACAGTGTAGTGAACAGGGCATTCAACCCAAGCCACAGGCAGCTCTCACTCAGTTATAGAGTGTTATAGGGTAGGCGCTACAAAGACCTATCCTGAAAGGAGTCAGCAGCTGAATGCTGGACTGCCTTTCCTACAGTGACTTTTGAAAAAGCTTGGAAAAGTGACATTAATTTGGAAAATCAATTTGTACCTGGGAATCACATAACCAGATAAGTACAATACTCTGGATGAGCACAGCCATATCAGACGTTAAAAAAAATCCCCCACTAGATATAAGATGTAATCAGAAGAAACTGAAATTATTACTTAAAAACATACCTTAAAACAAATAAGCAGAATAACATTAAAGGCAAATACGAGTTGTTGCTAGTCTAAACAGCAACTTATCAGACACAACACAACTGTCAGATCCAGTTACCATTCATGCTTACTTTGGTATGCAGTTGTTTTTAAGGAACAAATACCTTTCCAGTTGAACTATTATACACCACTCATTATTTACACCAGTGTTTCTATGACACTTTTAAGTTAATGTAAGGAACTGAGACAAAGTGATTAAACCATACACAGCCATCATATTTTATTACACACACTGGCAACTCTACTAACCCAAGTTTTCATATCTCTATCAGTCACTATCTGTGATCACGACTCACCAACTTGTAGACAATTTGTTAGGATGACCAAAGGTAACCCCTCACTCCCATACTTCTACTGCATAAAACTTTTTCATCCTAAACTATCTTGTACTGTACTGGGCATCAAACTGAAATTTCATCATCACAAATAATATTCAATAAAGCTTACCTTTTCATGATGTTACTACACTTCTGCTCAGAGAAGGTCTCCAGCTGCAAAGACTCATGAGTAAGAAAGGCAACTGCTAAATGAAAATAATTGTTCCAAAGCTGCAAAAGGAAAATAAAAAAAACTTGCATCACAAAATGAAAATTTTCCACTGATTAAGTATTTGATCATCAATAACGTCTGCACAAAATAGAACTATACAAACAAGTATTACACTTTTATTTAAATTCAAAATATGACATATGATAGCCTTTGGTACAAGGAAAACTGAATCCTTTATATTGACAGCTTAAAGGGATAGGAGCTACTGTCCATGTTAAGTTCAACTGCACATGTAGTTCCTAAACATGTGAAATGCTTCACTGTGCTGCTCTGTGAGGCATCTGTGTGGTTATGCCTCAGGATGCAAACTTGAAGGGAAAAAATAACATTTTAATTCAATGATTACCACTATTTATATTCCTCAACATTACACAAAAGTATTATATTAAACAAGATATTTTAAGGACACCCATCTTCAACAACTGCATTATCTAATTCAGTGTTAAATGCAGCCAGAGATCATCCTAAAAGCAATGGTTGTAAGGGAGGAAATAATTCTTAACAGCATCCCAGTCTGCCATAGAGCAGAAACATGGGGCAAGCTGTTCAATTAACGCCATATCTTTGGGATATGGGATGGTAGCAAAACTCCCAGTAAAAACCTAATGGACACAAGAATAAGCGAATTCTACAAAACAAGACCACCACACACTGCTGTATTCCCATTACAAGGTGGGGTAGGAAAAAAGTCATAAGTATTCATACCGCTGTTTTCTGTTATAATTTATTATTACTGATGTTACTGTAATTATTGTTCGGGTGGCTATTTGCAAAGCCAACATCTTTTGATGGTACCTGGTACAGAAGGGCTCCATTAGTGAGAGCCTGTTTCTGTGCAAGCAAAAGGCAGGGGCCACCAGTGACCGTTTCATGTGGTGTTTACTTCCTCCTCGAGTCTCTTGAGTGGTTTTGCTCTTGTTAAGCAAATATATGCAAGATGATTATTTCCAACTATAGAAGTGTACAAGATCAAACAGAATAGTCAATGGTGGCTGTGCAGTGCCTTGCTTTTTAAACTGCAAAATGCAAGGCAGTGACACACACAAAGATGCACACCATTGTTATGACTTGAATGGATGCAAGAATATACAAAATCTGAGGTGTTTCCAGTGAATCCTCAAACTGCCAACTACCACCATGATTGCTACATTATATGGTTTGCCCCTCTTCTACTACACAATGCCCATCAACAAGCTTAGAGATCTTAACATAACACTCAGGGTATTCCACTCTACCTCTGCTGCATCTGTTTAAATCTGTCAATTCCCATACATGTACACCATTAACAGGTTGATCTTGCTGTTTATAGACTCAATGGTTATTGTTCAGTTTTACCTTCAATTATAACTTACACTCCATTCAACCTGAACTTCTTCCTCAACAAACGCTTTTACTAAAATATCATGATTGATGTTCCCCCACACAAAATACAAGAGGCAAAAAGATACCCTGATTTGAGGACAGCCACAGAAATGTCCTTGAAACTGGGGGTGTCCTTACTGAAACCTTACCAATGCTGCTGTTGCACTTCCCTCCCTATAACACTACTAGTACCTTGTAGACACTTCCCTCCCTATAACACTACTAGTACCTTTTAGACAAGAGCAGTGGTTGCAAAAACTGAAAAGAACAATGCAGAATGCAGATTAGATGCAGTTTTAATAATGACAAAAAGACGACCTGTGACTAAGCTTCTATTCCCAGCATTTATAGGTGTTTCATTATTAAAGAAAGTACAGTTGTGTACACTTACCATAAATGTAGATGCTCGAGTGTATTCACTGTTGCAGTCATCGCATTTGGGTTATCTGCTTGCAGTAGCCCTCAGTCGGCCTGATTATTAGAGTCTTGGGTCCTGCGTCGGTTGCTGTCTCGTCTTCTATGACTTCAGGTAGTCAGGGGTATAAAGCATGCAGCCAATACCATTACTTCAGTTTTTCTTGCCCCAGATGTCAGGTGCCCCCAAAATGGGAAGCAAATATATATACAAGGTTACACCTCCAACAAAAAAGCAAATACAGGAAAAAGCTTTAAGCATAGTAAACAAGAATAGAGGTATAGCCAACAGAAGTCAGGGGGCTGGAGGGAGGGTAACTAGGACTCCAACAGTGAATTCACTTGAACATCTACATTTATGGTAAGTGTCCACAACTGTACTATATTCTTCATGTTTCACTGTTGCAGTCATCACATTTGGGTAGATTCCCAATGCTAACGATGGGAGGAGGAAATTAGATATCATTAGGACCAGCTATAAGGCCCTTCAAGACTGCAGTAGCAAAGCCAGCTCTGGATTTAGAGAAAAGTGGCAAATGGTAATGCTTGGTGAAGGTATGTACATAACTCCAGGTAGCAGCTTCTAGGATGTCCCTGGTAGGGACACCTCTGAGAAAAGCTGTAGAAGTAGATGCAGCCCTGGTTGAATGTGGTCTTTTCCCCTGTGGGGTAGGTTTTCCATGGTGGTTATAGCAGAAATGAATGCAATGGCCTATCCATTTAGAAATGGTTTGCTTTGAAATGGCCTTCCCCTCTGCCCCTGCAGCAAATGCAACCAGCAGCTGTTCAGATTTCTGAGAGTTTTAGTCCTGTCCAAGTAAAATCTAAGTTGTCTGTGCACATCTAAGGAGTGCAGTATTCGTTCCGCTTTGTTCTGTGGATTAGAAAAGAAGGTTGGCAAATGAATGGACTGATTAAGAGCCACACTGGTTACTACCTTGGGCATGAAGGAGGGATTGGTCCCGAGGGACACCCTATCCGCATGAAAGATGATGAAAGGCTCTACTGCCATAAGGGCCTGTAATTCAGATTCCCTTCTTGCTGAAGTGATTGCTAAAAGGAAGGCTGTTTTTTCAAGAAAGGAATTTTAACTCTGCACTTGCAGCTGGCTCAAAAGAAGGAAGAGTGAGTTTTTCCAATACAAAGTTTAGGCCCCAGGCTGCAGTTGGGGCTCTCCTGGGTGGTCAAGTTTTTGGCCACTCTGAGGAACTGCTTGAGCAGTGGATGAGAGAAGAGTGGTGGTTCTGTGTTGTAATGAGCTGAAATGGCTGAGGCATGAATTTTGATGCAGGAAAAAGAAAGGCCCTTGCGAAGCATCTCAGTTAAATATTGAATAATCTGAGGTAAATTTGGTGCTGCTGTACCCATCCCTTGAGTTTGGTTCCAGGCACAGAATCTTTTCCATTTTTCAGCATAAGATTTTCTAGTACTAGGCCTCCTTGCCTCCAAAATGACATCCAACACTTGTTTACTGAGGGATGGTAACAGAGAGATTAGGTAATTAGCCAGGCTGCCAGGTTCAGGGTTTGAAGCTGAGGGTGCAGAATCTGGCTCTCCTGCTGTGACAGCAGGGTAGGGGTCTGAGGCAGGTGCCATGGAGCTGGCTCCACTGCCAGTGACACACTGCACAAGAGGGGGTACACCAGTGTTGGCATGGTCAGTCTGGTACAATCAATATTGTCCTTAGTTTGTCTTGTTTGATCTTTTGTAGTACTTTGGAGAGGAGAGACAGAGGAGAAAAGGCATAAACTGATAGATTTTTCCAGCTGAAGGACAGAGCATCCACTTTCCAAGCTTGTTTGTGGGGAGTCCTTGTGCAGAACTTGTCCAATTGGTAGTCCTGGGAGGAGGCAAACAGGTCTATATCTGGGCTCCCCCATTTGTTTATCAACATGTTGAAAGTCTTTGGTTCCAGTTTCCACTCGTGTGGGTCCATGAGATTTCTGCTTAGTTCGTCTGCCAATGTCTTTAGTTTTCCTGGCAGGAATTGAGGCTGTAGATGCACCTGGTAGCTCAAGGCTGTATTCCACAGAACCATGGCTAGTCTGCAGAGGGAGTATGAATGGGTATCCCCCTGCTTGTTTATGTACCACATAACAGTGGTGTTGTCCATCTTTAACATTAATTGTCCTGGAAGAATGTGGTCCTTGAAGGCTGTCAGAGCATTCTGTACAGCTAACATTTCTTTTTGATTGCTATGCAAGTGCATTTGACTTGGATTCCATTTGCCCTGAATGCACTTACCTGCCAGGTGAGCCCCCATGCATAGTCTGATGCGTCTGTTGTTAGGGTTTGGGTGGCAGGGGGTAGAGTGAATGTTAATCCTTTGTTTGGTGGCAGGCCTCTGCCCAAAGGAACTCTAACTGTAGGCAAGGAATGATAGGAATCATTGCTTCTAGATCCTGAGAATGTTGACACCACAGGCTTTTAAGATACCACTGTAGTTTCCTCATATGCAGTCTTGCATATGTAATTAGTAGAATGCAGGAGGCCATGAACCCCAAGGCTTGTAGTATTTGTCTTGCAGATAGCAGGGTTTTTGTGGCCATTAGTTTAAAGTAAGTTGTCAAATTAATTTGTTTCTCTGGCGTGAGGAAAGCCATCTGGGAAGTTGTGTTCAAGCTTGCACCCAGGAATAGAATTTTCTGACAGGGTACAAGATGTGATTTATTTTAGTTTATGGTGTACCCCCAGGCAAGTTAACTCCTTTTGTACAAATGCCAGATGATTCAAAAGTAAGTCCTGGCTTTCTGCCTGAATTAGACAATCTTCTAGGTATGGGTATATTTAAATATTTCTTTGCCTGAAAAAAGCAATGACTGGAGCTAAGCACTTTGTGAATGCCCTGGGCGCAGTAGGTAAGCCAAAGGGCAGTGCAGAGAACTGACCGTGCATGTAGCCTGCTCTGAAGCGTAAGTATCTTCTGCAAGATTCCCTGATTGGGATGTGCATGTAGGCTTCCTTTAAATCCAGTGTTGCCAACCAGGCATCCTTGCAACTGGTGAAGAGTAAGCATCTTGAATATTGGAATCACCAAAAAGGTGTTTAGGATAGAAAGGTCCGGGATAGAACGCCAAGAGTTGTCTTTTCTGGGTACCAGGAAAAGTCTTGAGTAGAAACCTTGTCCCTTTTCCTCTTTTGGTACAGTTTGAATAGCCTTTAAGCTTAAGAGAGAGAGTACTTGCTTTTGAGCCTCTGCCCAGTGATTTGGGGGTAGATCTGGCCAACCGTTTGGGGTTGATAACATGTGCAAGTGAAATCTGTATCCTTTGGAAACTGTTTAAAACTCATTTGTCCTGGGTAATGAGTTTCCAGTTTTTTGTTGCAGAGCAATCTTTCCCCCTAAAGGAGCAGTCAGTTGAGAAGTGCTTGGAAGTTTTAAAGTTAAGTCATTGAGACAACTTACCATAAGGGTGAGTCTTACTACTCCCTGATTTGGAAGTGGGAGCCCCCCACTGCTTAGTCCTGTGCGTACCCTGGGACTGAAACCTGGGTGTTCTGCTGGTTCTGGGTTTGGACTGAGAAGGCCTGGAAGAGGGAGGAAAGGATCAATTCTTAGAGGGCCAATGCCTACTAAATCTTGGAGGCTGTACTTGTAGGAAATACAGTTTGCATAGATTTAGCTTTTTCCTCCATCTTTTTAAGAACTTCTTTTGCTTTGTTGCCAAACAGGCGGCCCTGATTTAAGGGAGCATCCAGCAATTTAGTTTTAACATGATCTGGCAAAGATTGCTCCTTAAGCCAAGCGTGCCTTCTAAGTACAGACCCGGTGACAGCAGCGCTGCAAAATGCCTCTAGTGAATCAAAACCACATTGCGAAGTATGTTTTCCAACCTGTTCAGCAGAATGCATTAAATCCTGTAAATCCTTATTTTTCAGCACAGTCAGGAATCATCATCATTTTCTGTTTAAGCAATCCAATAATATGCTGCTGATACTTTAACATATGAAAAGAGCAATTTAAGGCCCTAATGGCCAAGGTTGCAGAGGTGTATAACTTCTTACCCCATCTATCCAGGGCCCTGGAATCTCTATCAAAGGGGATAGGACTTTTGGCAGTAGTAGCCTTAATGCCCGTGGGTCCCTGTGAAATGGTCTCAGGATCCACAGTAGGATTTTTAAAAAGGTACTTGAAAGTCAGGAACCCTGTCATATCTATCTGGTTTTCTAGGAGCAGGAGGTAAAGAGTCAGGGGCCAAGCTAGATTCCGAAAAGGCATCATCAAGAATGTCTAGCACAGCAGGGATAGCTAAAAGCCTGTGTTGGGGAAGGTGTAAGAAATCCCTAAGCCTCTTTTTAGAATCAGAGTAATCTTGGCTTTCCCAGTAAAAATGCTCCCTAAGAGTATGCAAGGTTTCACCAAAAGAAAAATCCTCTGGGGGGGGAAGCAGAGGGAATAGAGTCCTCTGAATCAGAATCCTCATGGGTAGATAAGGGTAAATCCTGGTCATCAGAGGAAACAGAAATTTCAGAATCCTGGTCAGAAGTATCATAAGCAAATTCAGTCCTAGGTCTCTTAGATGGGGAAGGATGGCTTCCCCTGATTAAAGTAATAAAAGTCTTCAGCCATTCTTATCATTTGTTTTTTAGGCATAGAGGTCTGACCATGCGGTCTGGGCGTCGGTTTTCTAGGCATGGTTCGAGTTTTAGGCCATAAAGAAGAAAATGGCATCGGTTTAATATGCAAGTCAGTAGGCCTGAATACACCATCAGAAGCCGGTGCCTGCACAGCGGCTGCGGAGCCATCCAAGGTAGAGACATCCGCAGGTTCCACAGTTGAAGCATCTCACAGCATACCAGTCTCCGAATGGGTCTCAGTAGAGGCCTGCGAATCTGAAGTAGCGGGTATCAGGGGCTGCAATAGTGCCTCACTGAGTACAGGCAAACTGGCGGCTAGCTTAGGAGAAGCGTTGTCGGCAGCTTTGGACCTGGGACGCCTGTCTCTGTCTTTATCTTTGCGTTTTTCTGGAATGTCATTAGTTAGGTGGCTTACCGAAGACATATCTGGATAATTGAACCAAGTACCAAAATATTTAGAAGCATAAATATACCGACGATGAATAGTTTGTGGTTTAAATAAGGCACAAAGCCGACAGTGAGGTACGTCGTGGTCAGGGCCTAGGCAAGGAATACAGTATGAATGAAAATCTTTATGAGGTATTTGCTTTCCACAAGAAATGCAATTATTGACTTTTACTGACATCAGTTAGAGCAAGAAAAAGTTTCCCCAACAGGGTACTTAGTTTTAGTTGAAGACTTCTTTTCTGAAACTCGAAAACGAAAATTTCAGGAGTCGGCTGACCGGCACTTGCGAACTGCTTCTGCTTCGGGCACTGCACAGCAAGAAAGACTGGGGTAATGGTGTCAACTGCATGCTTTATATCCCTGACTACCTGACGTCATGGAAGATGAGACAGCAACCGATGCAGGACCCAAGACTTTGATAATCAGGCCGACTGAGGGCTACTGCAAGCATATAACCCAAAGGTAATAGCTGCAACAGTGAAACATGAAGAACATCTGGGCCTAGGTTGCCTTTTTTGTCATTAGTGTATGGTAGGATATCAGTTAATCATTTGGTTAACAGTTATGTTGGCAAAGCCTTTTCCAGATCTCAGAGTATTAAACTAGGCTGTCCTTGCACAGTCTGATTCTTTTTGAGCATTTGATGAATGCTGTCAAAAATTCCATGCCCTACCATCTTCCATGGCAGTGGTACTGTTCCTCTGGAGTTATGATTCTTTTAATTTTTCTTATGCAGATGATATTTTATTGTCTTCTGGGCTATTATTCCTTTGTTTTAATGTAGTGTGGAAGACTGTTTACTTATGGCATGCTTGGGTCTGACTAGGTCTAAAATGTAGGGCATTAGTGGAACCACAATAGTTATGGGGATTCCCTTTGCAAAGGACAGGCTTTCTTTCTTGAGTACTACTTTTCAAAGCCTGGTGACCATGTGGAAACAGTTCTGTTGGTTGTTTTTCACTCACTCAGTAATTGTCTGCCTGTGGCTCACCTGCTTTCAGCTGAACATCTGGTTTTTGCAAAACGGTGTGAGATGCTCAGACACGTACTGTTTCTGCAAATATATTTGGAGTTTGTGCAACCTCGGAGGCAGTATATTTACAGACTGGGAATGTGGAGGTTAGCTCCCACACTGACGGTGCAGGAGAGCTTGCTCCTCCTGGAGAAAGGAGCTTTTGCTCATTGCTGCCAAAGATGCAACATCAACAACTGATAACAAGTCAAACTCAGTCAGGTGGCATTTGAATTCAAATTCTGTTCTCGCTCCAGTATGAGAAACATGTTATAAATAGCAAAGGTCTTCATTATGGTAAAAAAGTATAATTAAATCTGTAACACTGGTCTTCAGCTCTTACTTGTCTGGTGCACATCCTGCTCTGTAATTACCTGAATTCTTTGGTGTGGGATTTGAACTAGCTCTTTGAAATAACAGATTTTGTCCTACTGAAAAAGGATAAGTTGCATCAGAAGGAACACCAGTGAGGTTTGAACAATTCATGTTATTGTGTTTCATCTCATATGTCATCTATTTTTTTCTCTCCTTGCCCTGATCTTGTTTCTTGATGGTCTTTGTCATCAGTACATTTTTCAAGGTAAAATACCATTCGATATGGGAAGATAGGTTTCAGAGGATGAAGCAAACTTTTTTTTTGGGGGGGGGGGTTACACAGGAAAATTCATAAGACAATTCTTTGGAAGATGTGTGTTAATAATGTCACTGACCTCAGTGATGATCATACTGAACACCATCTCTTGTATATCAAGTAATACTTCCGTATGTGGGAATTTTTGGACAATCTTCTACTGTAAACTCCCAATCAACAGTTCTATGCTGTATAAAGAGCAGGTTATGCTCACTGTGAGTACCGAGACAGATGAACATGTTTTTTTTATTTTTTTACTTTGTTCAGGAATTCACTGTGTTTGAGATCAAATAAAAGCTTATTCAGATTTGACTGCTCTGGGACACATTTCAGTGGACAACATACTTTATGGCCTTTATTGGATTTGGTAAGTTCTTAGAACAAGGTTGACCTAGTGCTTTGGTTAAATGAGTGATGAGCGCTGTCACATAAATCCTGTGACATGTCTGAGAAGATCTTGAGAACTGTATTATAATGCTTTTTTATTCTTTGTTTTTGAATGCCATTTCCATTTTAGCTACTAAAGAATTCTTATGTATCAACATTAAGCTTCTTTCAACTATTTTGCTTTGTTACTTTTTTGTTTTAATTACGGTTTTGAATTTGTAATGCACAATAAAGTAATGTCTTGTGAAAGTTTACTGGTACTGAAAGTGACTAATGGAGGGTACCACTCCAGAACCATGACCAGGATGGCCTGTGCCCCCCCCCCAGCCACAGACACTGCTTCTGTCCTTCCTGAAACATGTCAGCACTGCCTGTTCCCCTCCCAAATAACAAAAAATGGTGCTTGTATCCCTCCCAAAAACTAGACCATTCCTGTTTATGACTCTCTTAAAACACACCCCCTTAAAAACATGACTGAGGCTGGTGACCCCAACCCTAACTATAACAGCGCTTATGCCTCCTCCTAAAACTTGAAAAGCACCACTTATGCCCCACTCAATATATGACGAGTACTGATCACCTCCCAAAACATAAGCAACAGTGTACATCACCACCTGTAAAATTATTAGAACTCCTAGTGACCCCTCCTAAAACATGAGCAGCAGTTCTCATTCCACCTTCCTGTAAAATTACTAGTATTCCTAGTGACCCCCCCCCCCTCAAAACATGAGCAGCACTGCATACACCATGTAAAATTACTAGCACTCCAGGTGACCCGCCCCCTCCCAAAACATGAGCAGCACTACACATACCGCCTTCTATAAAATTTCCTGAACTTCTAATGACCCCTCCCAAAACCTGAGGAGCAGTATACATACCACTTCCTGAAAAATTACTAACACTCCTAGTGACATCTTCTCAAACATGACTAGTACTACTAGTACCCCCTCACAAAACATGACAAGTACAGCTTGTGCCCTTCCAGAAATTTGACCAACACTGCTGGTGCTACCTTATAAAACACCACAGCACTAGCTGTAACTCTTCCTGAAACAGAGACTGGAGGTACCTGCTCCCAAATGTTAATGCCAATGGCCATACACAGTCTGCTCATCCTGATCAGGAGCTGCTTTATCTGCCCTTTATTAACAACTGTACTTGTTAATATTCCAGGAAAGCAATTTATCAACAAAACCTTAACATATAATGTTTCCATTGTGAGGGAATACATTATGCATGCACACTTAGTTAAAAAAAGCCATTTTCAAGAATGAACTCTTTCAGCTACAGGTGTCATCTGGAATGCATAAAATTATCAAAAACAGGAACAGCTGTCAGAGATGCAAGAACTACTCTGAAAATTGGGTCTATACACCATGGATCCAACTATGTGACATCTGGTTCACTTCTGCCTCTGAAAAGATAAAACAGCAGTAACAGAAGCAATGATACAGAGCTGTAGTTCTGCATCCAGGCTCCAAGACCCATGCTACACTCCTTGACTTTTTTTTTCGGGGGGGTCCTCAAAACTTTATGCATTCATGTGACACTACCTGCCATACTGGGACTTTTTTTTTTTTTTTTTAAACATCTTAACCAAATCACCACATTTTGAGCTGCAACAAGTCTCCATACAATACAAAATATTTAAGAAGTTTCCATTATTTCTATCTTGCAGTATTCGTGTGCTTTCTTAACAATTTTCATCTACTCCAACATAACAAAACTGCCCAGTTCTTGCTTCTCTTAAACCTCATTCCTCTACCTGAGCATTACTCTTTATGACCTGTTCCCATAAACTTCCATTATTTCTATGAAATTTGCTCCTTCCCTTTCTAAAGATCCAACCTCCAGTTGTTTTACTTCCTTTAAAATAGTCAAAGCTTCCATTATGTTCAGTTTACATTTTGATTTCCTTTTCTATTAATTTTTTTTCTTTTGGCTACCAAAACCATTACACTTAGTAAGGCTTTACTATGTCCAGGGAAGTCAGATCCTAAATCTCAGCTCAAAATAATTATGTTCTTAGTTACTACAATTTGCTTGCCCCAAAATTCTTGTCATTGTATTTTGTACCGAATTTCTAAACTTCACCCCAGTTTACACATTCCCAAAAAATGTTTGCAACTTTTTTCTCTTCCTCATATCTCCAAAAATTGCCATCTACCTGGAGAAAAATCCTCAGAAGTCTTCTTGAGATATAAAAACACTTTCAACAGTTTTATTTAAAAACACTAAACATACCAGACTTTGTTGTACATTTAGAATCCTTACAGATGTTTTAAACATTGTTCTTTTGTAATGTAACTTTCTATTCTCTTTTCCCCACATCATCTGATATATTCTTAAAATTACTATGCAGTACTTAAAACAGCCTAATAACTTCCCTTTTTAACAGCATAATTTGTTCTAGACTCAATTAAAAAAGCAGGTCTTTCACTAAGTACTCCCATACCTTCCTCTTTGCCTGCACTCTGTTATCAATTGCTGACAGGGAAGGTAATATAAAACCTGCAATTTAAACTCCTGCTTATCCTCATCCCACTCATACCTTTCCTTTGTGTGTTACTTCCTCACAATTCTTTGGGTTATTTGCTAATTTCAGCCCTCTTGCCTGTTTTCTACACTCCTACACTTGTAGTCATCCCTCGTGGTAAAATCTCTTTTCTTCACTCCTGCTCTGGCTTAGTTCTTAGAATACTTTCTGCTGCTTTATGAATATAGTATTTTATATGGTTGCTACCATTCTCCATAGGGACAGACTTGCATCCAAAATCCTAGTGTCTCTCTCTCTCTCTCAACCTCATTATTCATCAACCTTCTCTACTTTGATTTTACATAACATTCTGCTTGAGTTATGTACACGTCTTAACTGCACAGCATTAAAGTACCTTTTAATTTATTTTTATTTATTTATTTATTTGCAGTTGGTTTACCAGGATAGTCCATCGGGCCAATATGAACCCGTTTTCAATTGAGTCCTGGGGAGAAAAGATCCAAAACAATCTAGGTTACAATAGGTTATAGATGATAATTTTACAAATGTTATAGATTCGAGCAAACATTACAAATAGTACAGCAAACATTACAATTAATACAGACTAGTGATGAAATTTACAGATGATACAGACTAGCAAAAGAAACATTGCAAAGTAAATACTGAGAAGCCATTACATATTAGGAAGCATACACTTAAGAGGTGCAGCCTAGTGCATTCTTTGCAATAGCATAGGAATGGCAAGAATGTATGAATTAGGAGAAATGATAAAGGAACATTTCTGGTGTAAACAGGGAGATAGGAAGATGGAAATTCCAGTGTTTGTTATGTGGGGAGGGAGCAGGAGCATTCCCACTGGGATACTAGATGTGAATGAAGAGATTTTTTGAAAATAAAACGGTTAGAGGTGGTACGAATGGATGGTGGTAGGGAGTTCCAGAGACGTGATAGACTACAGGATAGAAGGTTTTTGCCTGGGGGACGAGTTGGTTTGTACACTTCTAATAGATTTTGGTTGTTAGACCTTAATACTCTATCAGGTAGGTGCATTTTAAAGGCAGAAGAAAGGCAGGGACAGAGGGAGGGGTTAAAAATGAACTTGTGTGCAAGAGTTAGTTGAGTATAGGTGAGATGATTGGATAGTTCTAGCCATTTTGCTTTTTGGAGAGAGGAACAGTGGTGGGTGGAGGACTTATGGCTGGTAGCGAACTTGGCGATTTTGTTGTAGCAAGAGGAAAGTTGTGTTTTCAGAGAGGATTGTAGGTTAGTTAGGAGTGGAGCGCCATAGAGAAGGGAGGGGATAAGAAATGAAGTAGAGGGAGTGATTTTAGTGGCAGGTGTATGGTAATGATTTTGTCGGTAGAGCATACCTAGTTTTTGATGGGTTTTTTGATATTTAGTTGTAAGTGGGAGTTGAATTTGAGCTGGCTATCAATTTGGACCCCAAGAAACTTGGTCTCTAACATCAGATCCAGAGGTGTGTTATTTTGACTAGTAATAGAGAATGTGTTTATATCGAAAGAGGTGACTTTAGAGGGAGTAAATACCATTAATTTACCACAAAAGGGAGTAAATAGCATTAATTTACCACAAAAGGAGTAAATACCATTAAATTACCACAAAAGGAGGGGGAGTATCAATATTCGTCAGAGATACCCCACACCTCCAGGTTGGTGGCACAGCACGAAGCATCAGAGACTATCCATGTGCAACTAACAGTGGGTAAAACTGCCTTCCAGTTTATAGCCTGCTACAGACCACCCTCTCAAACCCAGGAACCCCTCTCAGCCTTCCTGAGAACACTGAAAAATATGAAGGTCTCTCCAAACACCATTATATTGGGCGACTTCAACTACCCAAACATAGACTGGGAGCATTACTCTAGCTCCAACACCCTAGCCCAAAGGTTCCTAGAATTTATAAACTCAAATGCTATGGAACAACTTGTTACCACTCCCACAAGAGGGGAAAACATACTGGACCTGATCATCACCAACATGGGGACTCTATGCTCCAGACCAGAAGTGTATCCCTCACTGGTAAAATCAGACCATAAACTAATCTCACTGGATATTCACATCCCGACCCCATCCCCTGCCCAGAAAACCACAGTGAAAAACTTCACACTCCTCAAAACCAAGGTGGAATCCTTCAAAGCCCCCGGGCCTGTGGAAAATATGGCCCAGACCGCAGAATCCTTTATAAACGCATTCTATGAACACCTTCAGGAATGCATGGATCATGCAATCCCAAATAAAACCAAGACTCAATCCTCCAAAGGCAGATGTCCTGTCTGGTGGACCCCAGCCATAAACAAACTATACAATAGAAAGAGGAAGCTACTACATGAAAGCGCAAAATCCCAAAAAGGGAAGGCATCGCTGATCAGTATTAGCAAAAAACTACGGGCACTCATAAAATCGACTAAGGCCAGCTTCGAATGAAAAATTGCACAGGACACTAAGGATAATCACAAGGCTTTCTTTAGTTATGTTAGGAACCTGGGTGGGAATTCCCAGATATGCTCAGAATTAGTCCAAAATGACAAAAAATACACCGAACCCACAGACATTGCCAACATCCTAGTGACAGGTTCAGCACAAACTTCTCCCCCACCTCCCCACCAAAAGGGCGAATATCTGTCCCAGCAGAATGCTGCCCCCCTGACATCTCAGATGCTCAGGTAAGAGCTGCCCTCTCCAAAGCAAAAAACACAGTATCAATGGGACCAGACAGTGTCCCAAGCTGTGTCCTACATGAACTCCAAGAAGAGCTAAACCCAAACATAAAACTACTGTTCAATCTCAGCCTTACTACAGGATATGTACCCAAAGAGTGGCGTACAGCAACAGTGGTCCCTCTCCACAAAGGTGGCGCCTCAACAGATCCTGGAAACTATCGCCCCATAAGCCTGACTAGCTTGGTCTGCAAAGTTATGGAAAGGATCATCATGGACCTCATAAATAAAGATATTGGGGACCTACAGACACTGGATTCTACCCAGTTCGGCTTTGTTAAGGGCAGATCCTGCCTCTTAAACCTGGTTGATTTCTTTGAAACAGTCACCAAGGCCATTGACGAGGGGAAGGTGGTCCACACAGCCTACCTGGACCTCGCAAAAGCCTTCGATACAATACCCCACTCGGACATTATAGATAAGCTCACCAGCTTAAATATAAACCCCTATGTCACTAGATGGGTTGCAAACTGGCTCAAGGACAGAACCCACATGGTTAGAATTGCTGAAGCCATGTCAGACTCCAAACCAGTTACAAGTGGCGTCCCACAAGGCTCAGTCCTGGGACCTGTCTTGTTTGGTATATATTTCTCGGAGGTACAGGCCAACACGGAAGGACTGTGGCTGACCAAGTTTGCAGATGACTGCAAACTGGGCGCCATAATCCACTCTCCAGCCGACACAAGCATCCTCCAAAAGGGCCTCATAGAAACAGACAACTGGTGCCAGAGCCATGGCCTCAAGCTAAACGCCAAAAAGTGTATAGTCATCCCCTTTGGCAAAAACAAAGTGCCCACAAATTACCACATAGGTGGTAATCCATTAAGTACACAAGAAGTAATTAGGGACCTGGGGACCCAAGTTGATAGCAATCTCTCATTTGACAACCACATGGCCAAAGTGGTTAGAAAAACATGTTATATAGCCCACCTAATCATGAAGGGATTTACATCTAGATCAGGGGAGGTCATCGTGCCTCTTTACTCATTCCTCATCAGGTCCACAATTGAGTACAATGCCCCTTTTGGGATGTACCTTACCAGACACCTGCAGCAACTGGAAAGACCCCAAAAGTACCTCACCAAGAGGATCAAAGGGCTCAAACAGATGCCATATGCTGCCCGGTTAAAGAAACTCCAGCTCTACTCAGCGGCATACCGCCTGCTCACAGGCGATCTGTGCCTGACGTATAAAGCCATGTCCAACCCGGAATTAATGGACATGCTGAACCTCAAGAAATCCAAATCCCATCGAGCTACGCGCTCGAGAGACTTGAACCTCAGCACTGAAATAAATAGGACATGCTGGAGGGACAGATTCATGACCCAGAGGCTCCCTTCACTCTGGAATAAAATCCCAGTCCAGGTTAGGCAGAGTCCCTCATTGACTCTCTTCAAGAGGAATCTTGATGAGTGGATGGGAGATCGTAGGTTTACCCCGGGTATCACTTCTGTGTCACTGTTAGACAGAGGCACAGTATACTAACCTCGAAAAAGGGCATAGCAAAATTAATTTAAAATGGGTGGCGAAAGCCAAACACACTCTAGCTAGGCTTATAAATGCCCTAGGGCAGATAGCCTGGTATGAACCTATGAACATATTCATTTGGTTTTAGAGGCACTGAGTGCTAGGTGATTTCTTTTCATCCATTGCTCAGTGGTTGAAAAAGCATCTTGAGTAAGCTTTAGGAGTGTAGGGATAGATGTGGCAGAGCAGATAATAGTTGAATCATCTGCATATTGGATGATATTAGAGAAAGAGATAGAGTTGCGGAAATCATTTATAAGTATATTAAAGAGGAGGGGACCCAGTATGGAACCTTGGGGAACTCCGGTTGGGGTATTAAGGAATGAGGAGGTGGTCTTTTTCCATTTTACTGCTTTATATCTATTGGATAAGTAGCTGGAGAACCAGTTCAAAGAGGAAGGAGATTAATTTTAAATTGGGTAATAATAGTTATGTACTTACCATACCTGGTATCTGTGTTATCCGTAGTTACCATTCAGATATGGGTCTAGGATCTGAGCCAGCACACTTCTACAACAGCTTAGCTCAAGTTCCTCCCCTCCCATAATGCTCTGCTGCCCTCTAACCCCTCAGATGGAGTTTACCCTGGAGAAAGAAAACAGACAGAAAAGACCTGCACCCAACAAGGTCCACTAAAGTCCTGCCAATCCTTCAGGATGGGGGATGGAGGGTGGGATTGTGATGAACGGTGAGTACGGATAACACAGATACAAAGTTATGGTAATATTATCGCAATCACCACTCATCAAGTATAAGTCACAGTCCCCAGCTACCAAACATTCTCGGGTGGCCTCATGGAAGGACATGCCGAAGAACAATGAAGCCAAAGGAAGCCCTTCCCCTAGAAACTAGATCAAGTTGTAATGAGATATATAAAGGTATGAGGTGAAGACCAAGTGGCTGCTGCAAAAATGTCATCCAGGAAATGATGACCTGAGAAGGCCACTGATGTGGTAGAATGAGCCCTAACTGGTCCAGGCAAAGGTGTAACACAAGAGGAGTATATGTGAGAAATGCACTAAGAAATTCAGCGGAAATAGTAATTTTAGAAACAGCTTGGCTCTTCCGGTTGACTGAAAATGCAACAAACAATTGGTCTGAGAGATGAAAGAGCTTAGTTCTGTGGAAATAAAAACAAAGCTGTCGATGAACATCTAAAGTACATAAAATGTATTCCCCCTTAATGGCATACTTAAGAAACACTGGGAGTTGGATAGACTGATTAAAGTTTGCTTCAGTGGCCACTTTTGGCATAAAGGAAGGGTTGGGTTTCAAGGCCACTATCTTTATGAAATATCAAATAAGGAGGCCTAATGAAAAAACCTGCAATTCTGATACTCTTTTTGCTGAAGTGATCGTCACCAAAAAGGCAGTCTTCCAAGAAAGAAATTTGAGGTCTCATGATGCCACAGGCTCAACAGGGGGCCTAGTTAGAGATTGCCGCACCAGAGAAAGTTCCTATGGTGGAGAAGGGTCCTTGCGTGGAGGACGCAAAAAGAAGACACCTTTCAAGAAGGCTTTGCAGAGACCAGAAGAGAACGTAGTTTCATTATTGAAATGAAAATTAGAAATTGCTGCCAAATGAACTTTGATCGTAGAGAAGCTAACACCCTCCTGAAAAAGGGAAGTCAGGAAAAGGAAAATATGTCAGAAAGAGCGCCAAAAAGGGATCCAGATTCTGAATTTTAGCCCACACAAAATCTCCTCCACTTACTTCTGTAAACTCTCTTGGTAGAAGATTTTTGAGTAGGATAATATCCTTCACAGGGAACACAAGCCTGGACTTAGCAAGAATCACTGGAATTGGACAAACCAAGCTGTCAGACGGAAGGTCTGCAAACTTGGGAGCGGACAGATAGACAGATGGGAGATCAGATCCAGCACCGAATTGAGCACCCAAAGTGGGTGCTTCAGATGAGACCGTAGAAGAGGGAACCACACCTGTCGAGGCCAGAAGGGAGCAATAAAGATCAACTGCATCCTGAGGCATCTTGCTTTCTGAAGAACTCTTGGAATTAAGGGTAAGGGTGGAAAAGCATGAAGTACACCCGGAGGTCAGTTGTGAGTCAGTGTGTTCCTGGTGGAATCCCCTCTTGAGGGGATCAGGGTGAAGTAGTTGCTGCATTTGTGGTTGAGAGGGGAAGCAAACAGATCGCAGCTCGGTTGACGGCACCAATGGAAGATCTGCTTCACCACTAATGGTGTCAGGGACCACTCGTGAGGGGTCAGAATAGCCCTGTTCAGCTTGTCTGCAAGCACACTGGACGCTCCAAACCCTTATGGCCTCACGACAAAGCAGATAAAAACGTGTGCCCCCTTGCTTATGTACCACGTATCTTGTATGCACCACAGCCATGTTGACTGTGTGAAATGTTATTGTACCTGGAAGAAGGCAGTTCTGAAAAGCTTGCAGTGAGAGGAGGACTGATCTCAACTCCAGATCATTTATGTGCAGTTTGGTCTCTGACTGGGACCATGTCCCTTAGACAGTCTTCCCCAGGAAATGACCCCCACCCTAGGAGAGAAGCGTCCGTGGTAACAGTGGCCACTGGAGCTAGGGAAGAAAAAGACCTGCCCGCTAGGAGGCCTGGAGAATGCATCCACCACGACAAATGTCTCCAACAAATTGGAGTGAGTTCTATAGGGAGTGACTGAGGAAGAAACATAACAGACCAATGAATTGCCAGGGTCCACTGTAGAACCCTCATGTAATACCTGGCCATTGGGACTACATAAATGGCTGCAGCTATAAAACCTAGAGCCCTTAGAATAAATGACACTGGAGGGCGAGTTTTCTCCAGAAGAGATTTTACATGAGACTGAGCAAGACGTGCTCGGTGGAGAAGAAGAGCTGCAATCTTCGAGGTTGTGTCCAACTGATTCCCTATAAATTCCAGCTGTTGAGATGAGGTCAAAAAAGACATGGCAATATTCACCGTTATCCCCAACTGATCGAAGAGATGAAGAAGAAAGCATGTGGTCCTCCCCCAGCTGATGCTGTGTGGGAGCTGTGAGGTGCCAGTTGTTGAGATAGGGAAATACCTGAATCCCTGCAGCCTGAGATGAGCTGCCACCACTGCCACCATGAGTCCAAAGTGCAGGGCTCTGAACTGGAACTGATTGGCTGCTATGCAAAAGCGGAGAAATCTCCTGGACCGCCTGTCTACTTTGATATGACAGTATGCGTCCTGGAGATCCACAGAGCCCATCCAGTCATTTCTGTGCAGAAGAGGCACTATGGACTGTACAGTGACCATCCAGAACTTCAACTTCTTGACTGAGAGGTTCAACTAACTGAGGACCAGAATCAGACCCAGGACCCCTGTTTTCTTTGGTACCAAAAAGAATTGGAAGTTCCACATCCTCTCTGTCCTAAGGGGACCTTTTGGACGGCTCTTTTTTGAACAAGGTTGGTCACCTCTAAACTGTCTCTCTCTCTCTCTCTCTGACAGGAGAGCACATTGGGGAGAGTTCAGCTTTTTGGCAGAGGGTCGGAAAAGGGAATACAGTAGCATCTGGATATAATTTTTAGCACCCATTGATCGGTTGTAATGTTTGCCCAGGCCAAAGGGTGCAAGGATAAACAACCCCCAATTACCTCCAGAGTGGGACAGCCAGGCAATGCCTCAGGTGCGTTGGAAGGGCTTCTCAGAGAAAGGCCCCCTGTAAACCTGGTTTTGCGAGCCTCCTCGGCCCCTAGGGTGGCATTGACCACTGATACCTCTCTACCGTCCCCTGGAAAAGGAATCTTCTTGAGCCTCCTGAAAGGAAGTTTGTGACTTATGGAACCACATCTTCTTATTCCCCAGTTGAGTGTTGGAAAAGGGCCTTGGGGGGGGGGTAGAGAATTTGATCCATATGGCCGACAGTCTCTTCCCTTCTTGCTCACTGCGTGTCAAAGTTTCCTTGACACTTGGTCCAAAGACGGTTGAACCATCGAAGGGGGCATTGGTGAATGACGCTTTAAAGGCCTCTGTAAACCTACATAAATGCAGCCAGACATAATATCTGACGGCAATGCCTGTGCCCGCCACCTGTGAGGAACCCTCTGCAGCACTGGATATCACTCTCATGGACGAGTTAGCTATGGACGTGAAAGTGGCCAGCTTGGGAGAAAAGGCCTTAAAGTCCTCCGCAGGCATGGACTATGAGAGGGAAGTGGTAAGCTTCTTTATCAAATCCCTGTGGAGACAGGTAAAATGCATCAGGTAGTTTAGTACTCGCAGGCTGAAAGAAGCAGATGTGAACACCCACTTTCCAAATCTGGCCAATGTCCTTGATTCATAATTGGGAGAATGGACAGATGAACTCTGTCCCAACTCTTTCTTGGTGGCGGCAGCTACCACAATCCCATCCACTGGAACTGCCTTGGACCAAAAAAACTTGCCCAACGGGGGGGGGGGGGGGGGGGGCTCAAGAACTGGTCTGATCTTTTGGGTACTGGCTCCACTGTATTGGGTTCCTTCCAAACCCTGCTGGCAATGAGGTTGATCAAGAGGTCAGCAGGAGGGATACCCAAGAAGTAAACGGGCCCATACCGAAAGCCTCCAGAAACACAGCTTCCTCAGAGGATGGTGGCTGGGCAGACCAACCGCCCTTGGCCTTATGAATCTCCAGGATGTCTCCAAAGGAGAGATCATCAGGCAGTGACCTTGGGGACCTGTCCCCTTCATCAATATCTATGTCCTCCGTGAGAAACGCCAACAGGGAGTCAAGATGTCTCCTCTTACATGTCCTCTTCCCAGAGACGACTTCTGCGCAAGGCTCAGGAGAAAACTTGGAAGAGGTGGGGACCCCGATCGGGGTAACTCCCTCCTGAAGGCTAGATAGAATGGGCTGACCAGGAGCAGGATGAGAGGGACTGCTCAAACTCTGCGGCTGGGATCAAGCACAGTGCACAGGAGAAGCTACTCTTGTAGTAGACAGATCTTTCCACCACCTGAAACATGAAGGGACTGGACAAAGCCCCCTCATCCTGCTCCACTGACAACACTACAATGGCGGAAGGAGCAGACCCTGTCAGAACCAGGGAATGCCCAGAGCTATCAAGAGCCGATGCACCAAGGGGCAGTGAGCTGTCCGAAAGAGCTGGACCCAAACCAGCTCCCACAGACTCCAGGGCAATAACCCGGACCGGAAGCCTCACCTGTCCCGGGGATCAGAACTGGCCACAGATTCGGATCTTGGATGGGGTAGGGATAAGAAAAGTCCCAGTAACCAACACCGCTTCCATGCAGCTACCCTAAATCCAAACAGTGGGAAGTCGGATGAGGAGAAAGTTATCAGGGAGTGGGAGAAGGCTCTGTAATTCTGTGAGCTGGGGAAGCCAAAATCCCCAGTTCGATTTGAGCCCTCAAAAAGGAACGTATCATCCTGTCCTGGAGGATCGGGAGGAAACAGAGGACCTAGCTGGAGACCCGTGCTGGGACCCCTAGGGCCTTCTCCATTGGTCCGGGGAATGGGTCCTTCGCAGAGGGGTGAACAAATGTTCCCCTCCCGCAGGATCCAAGGGAAGATTCTCAACCAGAATGGGATCCAACACGGATCTCGGATCCGACCATATCGGATCTGAGGAAACATGAGGATCTGAGGAAATAGTTCTCGAACCTTTGGATCCGAAGGAATCAGATCCGTGACAGGTCTGCTCTGGCTCAGATACGAAGGCTCAACCCGGAGGCCTTGGATCTGCGAGTAGAACCTGAAACTTTCAGATCCGAAGGGCCAGTACTGGAGGCCCTGGATTCGGGAGTCGATTCTCTAAAAGTTCTCGGATCAGACAGCGCTAAGGCTGGAGTCGGATCTAGGGATCTGGGATCCGGCAGTCTAGCTTTCCTGGAGGAAACCTCCCCTGAGGAAGGAGGCTTTCTTTTATGGCCATAGGGCCCCGCCTTGGTGGAGGACTCCTTGATCAAGGGACCTCCCTGAACCATGCCCTTTAAAAGAAGTTTGTTATTGCGGTCGACCATGACCCTGGGGTTGAATGCAGCACAAATGCTGCACTCAACCTCTACGTGGGAAGCGCAGAGACAATACAGGCACTCCTCGTGTTAGTCGGAAACACGCACCTCTTAAACCCAAAGGGCTTCTTAGACATAGCAACCAAAGCTGAAGGGAAAGAACAGAGAGGAGTTGGACAACTAGCCAAGAGGGCTAAGAACTAAAGATCCGTCCCACACAGCAACAAACAGACTAATAAACTAACATTAAATTAACAACAAGACAGAAAATAGTGACCAAGAGAAAGTCTTACTCTACTAAATTTCTCAACCAAAAAGAGTACCAAAAGGCCAAAACAACTGAAACGACCAAAGGGAGGGGAAAGCACATAACCGTTCACCTAACGGAGTACACCATCACTAAAAACTTAAAATAAGGAGAGGGTAAAAGAAAAGTACTAAGGAAAGAGCCTACTTACAAAGTAGTATGAAACCCACCCCCTGGAGAAGCTGAGCATTCTGCATCTGACAGTTAAAGAAGCAAACGGGATCTTGGGGGGGGGGGTTAGAGGGCAGCAGAGCATTATGGGAGGGGAGGAGCTTCAGCTAAGCTGTTGCCTAAGTGTGCCAGCTCGGTTCCAATGTCAGATCATAGACCCATACGTGATGAATGGTGACTAGGATAACATCAGAACCCTGAGCTACCTTGTTCTATGGGGAAAATCAATATACTCCACTTAACTCTTGCCCCGTTGCCCTCTTCCACTCCCAAATGAAGTCCTTCAACTCTATCACCCATAACTTCTCAAATTCATAAAAAATATGCCTGCCCTCCTATACAAGACTAAAAATGTTTTCACTGTTTGTATCTTACTATTCATAACAAGAGCTTCCTTTTTTTTTTTTAATTTTTATACCATCTTCTAATCCAGAATCTTCCCACATATTCATAGCTGACATATGAAAATAATTTTTAATCCATACACCTAAACACTTCATTTTATCATGCCCCTGTAAATATGCATATTGCTAAAACAATTTATGTATGGGTGCATAGTTTACTGCTATACATTTTATTTTGCCTTTAATTACTTTATTTCTTGAAAAGACACAAAACTGTCTTAAAACGTTCCACAACACTTTAATTGCCTTTTCTGAATTTATGCAGTACATACGGTCAAATAAGGCTAAATTTTCTTGATTACTACACTAGTTATATCATTGAATTTGTTTTTTATTTTTTTTTTTTTTTGCTACTGTCTCTGAACATAGAGTAAATAACAGAGGGGAAAAGAGGACAACCCTGCCTGTTTTTTTTTTTTTTTGTTAGACAGAAGCTCATCCATATTAATTCTTGTATCTGCCCTTCACACATATTTCTTACTAACCACATTATTCTATCAGGGACTGAAAATATTAAAAATATCACCTGCATCTATCAAATGGTTACTCTGCATCAGGATTTGCCAATAATAGAGGTATTATCTTATTGTCTGCTTCCTTCGGGATAGTCACTGTTCTATTAATATTAACAAATATTTGCTTCCTCTCCACAAAACCACATTGATCCATTGACACTTTTACTACGGTAAGATCTACATCATTCTCTTAACTAATATAAACAAATACTTTATAACCATGGTTTAAAAAGCGAAGTGGGTCTGTATGAAGCTAGATCTAAATGGCCTGTACTCTGTTTTGGTAACACCACTACACTGCTTTTTTCCAAGAAGTTGGTATTCCCCTCCCACTTCAAAATACTGTTAAATCCTTCTAGATAGTCACCAGGCTATTCCTCTTCTAAAGTACAGTTGCGTCCCACTTACCATAAGTATAGCTGTTTGAGTAGATCAGTGTTGCAGTACTGATTCCTGGATCTTCCTACCATGCAGAAACTCATAACCGGCCTGATTTCCAGAGTCTTTATACCCTCCCTAGCTGTTGGATGTATGATAACAGACATTTAGATGTCAGGGTATAAGAAGGGAGTCAGTTGGCACCATCTTTAGGTCTTTCTAAGCAGTAGACAAGCAGTCTGATGCCTGAGTACAGTACAACCTCCACAGTAGTCTGGATTTAAGTGAGAAGGAACCAAAGAAGGGAGAGAGGAGACAATGGAGATAAGAGGATTATCTGCAAAACAAACTTTGTCTATCCCTTGTACCAAGCAAGGGGGAGACAAGCAATCAGAAGATATAGGGGTTGGATGGTGGAAGCATGTACTGCAATACTGAATTACTCAAACATCTATAATTATGGTAAGTAGGACGCAACTGTACTATGCTTCCCATAGTCAATGTTGCAGTACTGATTCTTGGGAAGGCTTCCAAAGTCAACTGCTGGGTGATGGGGCATCAGTATGACGCTAGGAAGCAGTAGCAAAACCTGCTCTAGCCATGGAGACATCGCCTAGGTTATAATGTTTTGTAAAAGTGTGCATAGAGTTCCAGTTTTCTGCTTCAGGGTGGCCCACGTAGGGACTCTTTTGAGGAAGGCAGTGGCAGTTGCCCTATGCCTGGTGGAATGGGTTTTATACCCATGTGAATCTTTTTCCATGTTGTGAGTAACAATACTTAATGCAGTTTGCAAATGGTTTGTTTGGAGATCAGCTTGCCCTGTTTACACTATGAAAAAGCCAGCAGTAATTGCTCTGCTCTATTAGGATTTTTTGCCCAGTCTAGATAGTAGCCAATCTGTCTATGCATATCCAGGGAGTGGAGGACTTATAAAGCCCTGATCTGCGGATAGGGAAGAAGAGTGACAGGTGGAAAGCCTGGTTTAGAGCAAGCTCTGACATCACCTTGGGCATAAAGAATGGGTTGGTTCTAAGGGTTATCCTATCCATGTGAAATATGATGCAAGGTTCTTTACACATGACTGTTTGCAGCTCTAAGACTCTCAACTACTATGACAGCTGTAAGAAATGTGGTCTTCCATTGAGCATCCTTAGAGAGGCAGTGGCAGCAGATTTAAAGGGGGGAGAAATATTAGTTCTTCTAAAACAATTTAGATCCCATGCAGGAATGAGGTCCCTTTGGACTGTCTCAAGTCAATCATGTTTCAGAAAAGGTTTCATATAGGGGTGCAAGAAGAAAGGTGGAACACTTTGTAGGCAAGCTGATATGGTAGATGCATGTCCTTTAATACTGGAATATGAATGTCCTTGTCTAAAACAGGCCTAACGGGTATTGCAGGACCAAGTTAAGGTCTGCCTGAGAAGAGTTGGTGCTCTTGCTGTAACACCAGATGGAAAATCTCTTCCATTTTGCCAGGTGTGATTTCTTGGTTTTGGGTTTCCTTGCCTCCTTTAGAATGGGAATGAAGTCCTTAGGATAGTATGCATTCATTGCTTCCAAACACAACTCTCCAGCCTATTAACTTGAGGGTGGCTAGGGCTGAGGAGATCAACTTTCTGTATTACAGTGTGGAATCTCCCTTCACTTAGTGTCAGGAGGAGGGGGAATCGGCCAGAAGGGGGACCACTAGAATTATGCTGGGTTTTATCTGCCCTGATGTCAGTGCCCTGGGGGTAAGGAGGGAATGTATACAGAAACCAGTTTGCCCATGTGAAAGAGCTTTCTCTTTCTATTTTCCAAGTTCCTGTCTGTTGAATTCTGGAGTAGTACATCTGTAGTCAGCTGCTGTGGTGGGAGGCGAACAGGTCTATTAATGGGACCCTCCACTTTATAGTTCAGTCCAGGAAGTCTTCTCTCTTCAGCATCCATTTGGGGTCTAGAAGATCCCTGCTCTGAGAATCTGCTAGGGTATTCTTCTGGCCTGGAATGTAAGTTATGAAAATTAGCCCAATTTCTTGAGCCAGCATCCAAATTTTACTGGAAAGGCTGCTCCGAAGTTAGGACAGAGTTTCCCCTTGCTTGTTTATACACCACATCACTGTGGTGTTGTCTGTCCAAATCTGCAGGATCCCTGGAACGAAGTTCTGTTGAAACAATTTTATGGACAAATAAACTGCTCGCAGTACCTTCTTATTTATATGCAATTTTCTCTGTTGGAGTCCAAATGCCTTGCACTTTCAGGGAACCTAAGTGGACCCCCCCCACCCCCAAGGTATGTATGAACCGGCTGTGGTGATGGTCTTGTCTGCTTCCGGTAAATAAAAATTCACCCCTGGGTTCTGCAATATGGTGTTCTTTTACCACAACAGTTCCTTTTCCGGGCATGCAAGGAGAGGCATTAGGATTTCCATGAGTTGAAAACATTGTTCCCAAGCATTTTTCAGGAACCACTGACGTTTACTCATGTGCAGCTTTGCATGTGGGATCATTAGAATGCCAAATGCAATGTACCCCAGCATCCTCAAAAATTCCCTGCTGGAATAACTTGTGTTGGAAGCAGACTGGTCAGACAGTCTGTCAAGAAAGTAATTTTGTCCTGGGGAAGAAAGGCATTCTGTTTGACCAAATCTATGAGGCGTCCCAGAAAGAGGATCCTTGTTTGAGGAAGAGTTTGTGATTTCTGAAGATTTGAAGTGAGACCGGACTTCTGAAAGCAGTCTACAGTAATATTCAAGGCATCTAGGGTCTCAGCTATGTATTTTCCTTGAATGAGACTGACTTCTAAACAGGGGTAGATATGAACCCTCAGTTCTGCAATGGGCTATCAGAGGAGCTAATAATTTTGTGAAAACTCTGGGGAGCAGTAGATAGCCAAAATGGTAACGCACAGAACTGGACGTACAAGCCTATTGCTAAAAATCCTAGATACTTTCTGTGACTGTCTGTTATAGTGTCATGGAGGTAAGCATCTTTTTGGTCTAGACTGACCATTAAGGCATCTTGGAATATAATAAGCAGTAGCTTTTGCAAAGTAAGCATTTTGAATTTTGGGATGTTGAGAAACTTATTTAGCTTTGAGAGGTCCAAGATGGGCCTCCAAGTGTCGTCCTTTCTTGGAGCTATAAAAGTCCTTGAATAGAAGTCTTTTCCCTCGTCCACTGGAGGGAAAGGTTGGATGGATCCTTGGTGAATAATTCCCTGAGGTTAAGTGGTAAGAGGCTTTCCTGCTCTTCTGTTTGTTTTGGAATGCCCACGAAGGGTGGTATTTCTCTGAAATGGATGAAGTACCCTTTCTCTATGATACTGAAGACCTAATCATCCTTGATGATCTTCAATTGGGTTAGGAAGAAGAGTAATTTTACAGACAGAATTTTGGAGGGGAAGGTGGGTAGGGGTATGGGAAGCTTGGGTTGAACATAGTCACAGATAGTTTCTGTGCTGGGTGTTCTGGTTGCCATCTCCTGAATTGTCTGGGTCTTTTGCCATGGTGAGGCCTCCACTTGTCTTGTCTAGAGGAAAGGCCAAGGTTTTGTAGGGTAATTCCTACTGTACCTTGGCATTAGAGGCAAGTAAAATTCCTTTACAGTTTTAATTAGCTTTCCTTTTTTATCCTGCTACTCTAGAACTGTTGTTCAACTGCAGGACTTAAAAGAAATTCCTTGTCTAGTGGAGCATCTAGTAGTTCAGCATTAACCTGATGTGACAGGGGCTGGGTACTAAGCCATGCAAGTCTGTGGATGACAAAACCTGTGGCCAGGGCTGGCCTTAGCCAAAATGGCGCTCTAGGTGAAGTAGTGCTCTGGTGCCCCTTAAGCCCCACCCACACCACACATGAAACACCCCTATTTGAGCCACACCCACTGGGTCATTCCCCAAGAAAGCCACTCCAGTAATTTCCATAAATTATTTAAATGCTTAGGAAGAAAAGGATACCTTATAATGTAGTTAAACTGCAGCTATCTTTGCATATGTATTTTCTATGTGAAATACCAGAGCCAGATCATGGTCAAACCAAGCAGTAACTAGACATAGTTAATAAAAAACAAATTAACTCTGTCACAGACATGCATTCACAGATGAAAAAATTGTGTCCCCCTATTTGGGCTGAACAGAGCCAATACACCTACTGTTGCATAAACTGGTGCCGTCTGGGTTAATTAACTTTTGCTGTTTCTGATCTTTCATTCTCTCTCTCTCTCTAAGCTGGTGTCTAAAGATTGGAAATGGGGGTTTTGCCTCAGGAGTTTTCTTCCATGAAGTTGATCCATTGCCTGGGAATGAGTTAGAACTTGCCTATGTGGGTAACTTATGACCATCTGTGTTGTTCATGTGTTCCCTCCTGCAAGCATTTTAAGCTTTATGGGGATTAAGGAAGGTCTTAACACCACACATGAAACAAATTTTCATGCAGGCAGAGGAGACAATATGAAAATATAGTCACCTACTCTTACATTTCCTTATAAACCATCAAAAGTGAACTACTTGTCTCCTTGTCTCTGCTGAATAGTCATTATCAGTGCTAACCATACAATACCTGAGCTTACAGATCATGCTTGGGTGCCATAACAGAGACAGTGTGTGTTCTTTCAGGTCAACAGTTTCCACTCTGTATGCCCAGTTACATGGCATACAGTGATAAATCCCTGTCTATACCTCACACAAAAGGAGTCAGAGTGATAATACCACTGAGCCCAAAAAGAAGACTCTGTCCAGTCTAAGTGCCAGTCCTGTAAGACTAGGGCCATCAAACTAGATGCAGCTGTACAAATGAACTATAGTCATTAGCTTCCTGTCTCTGGGGGTCCCAAAAAATACATAAGCTTTTCCAGCTGGCCTAGTCCTCACCATGAATTTATCTTTCATGTATCAGCTCAATCTTCCTTTCAGGGTTAGCACAATGGTCTTCCAGCAGTTTATTTTCCTGCTGGAGGTGTAGGGTGGAGTCAAAATGCTCCGTTATTTCATGCATTACTTAATTTTTAGCTGCAGAACTGGTTATAAAATCATACAGCTTCCCATTCACTTTTTGAATCTCAGCCAAAATAAATCTTAAGAGATGCTTTTGGTGAGCCTTGTGACATTTTCCATCTCTCAACAATTAGGCCCTGCAGAAAATTTCCCTTGAGAAGCTATAAGGTCATTTCTGGAAGCAGGTCAGTTTTATTTTCATGACTGTTTCTTGCAATTGTTTCTTTCCTGGTCGAGGAACTCAGAAAAACTCAAGTCACTCTCACTAGCCTTGCATTTTTAACTAATTTCCAAGTAGTATTTTTGTTATGATTTTCCTGTTTAACATGAGCAAACACGTCCCCCTGCTGCAACTTGACTGCCATACCAGAAGTACCCACAAAATATTACTTTTGATAACTGCAGAATGCTCTAGTTAACTCAGATTGCCATTTAATTATCCCAAAAGTTAGTTTTTATTGTAAGAAATTGATGAATTTATATTATGCGCTGCCTACTATGAAGTAGGAATTTTTTCTGTAAATGTTACTGGTTGTCTTTTGCTTTTTCTTTCTTTTTGTAACTCTTCCTTTTATAGCACATACTCTGAATAAGTGAACCAACTCTCTTTTCATAGACAGCTGTGTTAACATCCTTCTTCAAGCAAGCATTTAGGGACAGAGTCCAAAGTACTATTTTAAATGTTACTGTAAAGCTACAGCTGCTAATTTTTCAGCAACAATCCATCCGTCCAAAGAGTCATCCATTTTCAGTAGCCATCACACCTAGTTTGGCAGCATCCCAGGGGTGGGTTGTGAGGATCGATTCTGGAAACAAGATCTGTAGCATAGCTTTCAGTCTCCTATGTCCAAAATCAGGGACAAATTTTCCAAGTCAAGGACATATTTTTTTTCTTTTGTTCTTTCTTTTCTCTTCTTTTCATATTAGTAGTATTAACTTGAATGAAAAATTGACTCAAAAAGAGAATGTGAATTAACATGCGTTTTCTGGAGCGAAAGGAGTATTGCTTTAATGACTGCTGTTATTTATTAAGTGTAATTCATCACCTTTTCTTCCCGGATGATCAACTTTTGGAGGATTAGGAGGGAGGGGCAAACCAAAATTCTGAGCGAAAATCATAGAGGTATCTGAAAACTGGGAACACAAATGAGGCAAGGGTATAGCTAGGCATATTCAGTGTACTTTAAAGAGTGCATCTTTTCCTGAGCAACTGTCATATTTTTTATAGGTTAAACAGAACAGCATGTTTAGAATTATCTAAAGTAGTACCTACTGTATAGAGGGCGGCCATGGTGGTGCAGTGGTTAGCATTGTCGCCTCACAGCAAGAGGTTCTCCGGTTCGATCCTCGGCTGGGGTGCCTTCTGTGCGGAGTCTGCATGTCCTCCCTGTGGTCGCGTGGGTTTCCTCCGGGTGCTCCGGTTTCCTCCCACATCCCAAAGACATGCTGCAAGTGGATTGGACACTCTAAATTGGCCCTAGGTGTGCGTGTGAGTGTGCCTTCTGTGGAAGGTTGGGCGCTGGGCTGGCAACTCGACACCGTAAAACTCCACTGCCATTCAATGTGTGGACAAGGTGATCCGCTGTGGCGACCCCTAACCGGGAAAAAGCCGAAAGAAGAAGAAGAAGTACCTACTGTACAGAAATGTTCAAGCATGCTTACTTGATTTTAATGCACCTCTGAAAATGCCCTTTATACAGTTACAAGTGGCAACAGTTGAAAACAGACCTTCAAATTCAAAAGTGTATAATGGCAATATATTGAGGAATGAGTACATTTTAAGTGGCAGGTGGATGTCTGGGGTAGCAGTATGAGGTTGGAGTACAAACTATAAATGCCTGCTGGCTACACCCTTGATGGGAGGTACGATCTGTAACATGTTTTCCTGCTGTATGGGATCAGCACTCCAAGAAGATGTGGAATACTCTCTCTGTGCTCTCTCACATTGTAGAATAAATGAGCAAAAGAAGAAGAACACTTAACTAACAACTTCATCAAAAAGTTTGCTGCATGGCTAACAACTGTTTTCTCATACTTGAGAAAAATACTTTTCTTATTGAGTTTATAAGAATGAAGAAGAATGATTATTATTTACCATGGATATTTGTTAAAAATATGCAAGCACCATGGGATCATATCAAAGCACCATGGGATCAAATCACGTTCTGTGAGGCAGCTATGATAATTGCTCTAGACCCATGCACTGTTCTTTGTGTTGAATACATCCAATACTGCCATCATGGACTGATGTTGAATATTTTCCCTGTTTTTTGTGGGGTCCTATTACTCTGTGTTTCTCTCACCAAAATATGCCAGGTGACCACTTACAGTAACTTGAGGGCTGTTGCCTTCCGAGGAAATTCAAATTTACATAATCAAATAATATAGATAACTCCTTGTCACTGAGCTCATTTGAAAGCCCTTTTTCCATTGTTTTATAAACAGTTGACTGCTCTAAATGAAATGCAGTTAGAACCCTATTAGCAGCTCATCTGTTTGACTTGGAATCAAACAGTGTCTCATTCTTCGATGTACAATCAGTACATTAAACAAGTTCTAGTAAGCTAGTTAGCTAACATTTGTGAGTAAGTTTTATTGGCAGACTCTGGGTTTCAGTTCAGAAGCACTCAAAGCATTTTACCTGTAAACTAGAAACATACATTATTAAATACTTTCTTGTCGCAAGCACCATTTCTAGTATAGTGATACCACTGACCTACTTCTACTCGTATTTGCATCAGTATAATATTTGAAAGTTGTAGATGTGTATTTACTTATTGTACCGTTGTTGATTAAATGGATACAGTAAGTGTTTCTTGGCCATTTTCTACAACACAGAAGTTCTAGTAATCTTATCTCATTAGTAAGGGTTAATACTTTAAGCAATAATATATTTAAGACACACAGACACAAAACTGTGTCTTTAATGAGAACAGATCTGTTTAAGGGTCTCTTCCACACATGACTTCCTAACTTCGGGGCAACAATTAAAAGTGAAATATTGACACTTTTTTGTTTTGCATGATGCACTGTAATAATGCAAGCATTGGCTCCTACTAAATAGAAACGCTAAAAAGAAATATTAAATATTTTGATTTCTATTAAAAAGAGAGTAATTCTGGCTGATTTCACTGGTCCGACTCAACCTGCGTGTGCAGTCTGGTCCTTGTACTATTGCACAGCAGGGGACAAATTGCGTTATGTTGTCTCTGAACTATGCAATGGACTTGAAGAATAATCTGACGTGAGGAGCTGAGATCAAACAGTGCAGCCTTCTTTGTACGTAAAATGTGCAGATTAGACAAGCCTTCCAATAAGCAACATTTGAAGAGAAAAGAAAGTAACTGAACTGACACCATGTGCTCTCAGTGTGATTTTCTCAAAGCATTAATCGGCAGATTGTGTTTTACACCAAATAAGGAAGGCTACCTATATCCTCAAGTTGACTTTTGGCATAGTTTGGCAGATGTCTGTAGCATTACAAAGACATAGGAAAGGTGTCTCTCAACGGTTTCAGGCACTCTTGCTGCTTTTCATTCAGGTCCCCCACACGGCCACTCATTTTGCAGTGTCGGTGTACGTGAGTATGATGTGCATGTACTTCTCCTTAAAGGTAGTGGAACGAAGGTTTTTTGTTTTTTTTTTGTAGATGTTGAAGCCTCCTGGACATGCTGCAGATGTAAAAGTGAGAGGGCACTCGCCCCCTCCCCCTCATCCGGCGCCCTATGGTTTATTTATTCACTTTAATTAATGTACTTTTCTTATTATGCTTAAGCATAATAAGAAAAGTAAATTAATTAAAATAAATAAATAAACACAAACTGCGCAGTTTACTAGCCGGCCTGTATGGCACCCTAGGCGGCTGCCTAGTTCGCCTATGCCTAAGGCCGGCCGTGCCTGTGGTGACTCTTCTGCAAGAAGAATCTAAGACATCACAGCCAGACTTTAGTTTGTGTCTGGAGACTTGAAAAGATTTGCTGGCCATCACCTGAATTTCCTTAGATAAGGTTCTATCCAAAACAGAGTCTAATAGTCTATCATAGCTAGAATTTTGTCTTGGGACAGATTCAAGGTACTCTGGCATATGGAACTGGCAATTCAAAGCTCTCATTGCCAGGGGAGCAGAGGTATAAGCTTTTATCCCCCAAATCTAATTGTCTACTTCCCTGTTATCACACAAGGGATGTCTGGTTGGTCACTTCAGTGCACCTTTTGTGGATTAAGTGGAAACTACACAAGGGTCAGCCTTTGGATTTTTGTAAAGGTACATGGGAAATTCAAGCATACTGTAAAACTTGACTGGTTTCCTAGCAGCAGGGGATAGAGGATCAGGATGTAAAGCAATGTCTTCAAAGACATCATCCACTACTACGTGTACAGAAGCAATAGCCAGTGGCCTTGGTGAAGGTAAGCTTAGCAGTTACTGTAATAGGTCTAAGCCTGTAAGAACTGTTTGTGCCCTCTAACTGAAAGCTTCCTTCATTCTATGCAGAGTTTTCCTGAAGAAAATGTATGAATCTGGGTAAATTTGTGGGGGCAAGTATCCAAACTAAGACAATTCTTCCTCATATTAAAAGCTAGAGGAATCGGCTTCTTCCTGAAAAGTCACCTCGCTGCTTCTTTTGAATGGGGAAAACCTCAGTAATACAAGCATGAGAGGGTTCTCTAGATTTCATAAAGGCCATGAACTCTTATTTTAGGAGATCTTGGGCTATGGTCTGTGAAGCAGTGGTTGGAGGCAGGGGGAGAGAAAAAAAAAAAGAAGTGCCTTGCTTAAGTTTAGGTGCCCATGTAAAAGGGCTGACTGGAGATTGTAGTTATCCAACTACAACTTCAGTTAGAGTTTTGGTAATCAAAGTAGACAGGGTGTCTAACTTGAGACCCATAATGTGGATGATGAATGTTAAGGCCTTCTGAGTGTCCTCAGACCTGACTGACTTGTGCGTCATGCTAACATTGGTAGGTAGGCTGAAAACCATGGCAGCCTGCAGAGAGGTCAAGTCTAGGAGTAGCTGAACCAGGGGGCTATAAAGATGCCTCACCTGAATCAGTCAACTTATGGTCCAGACTAGTTGAAGCTTTCTGGTCCTCGACCTTTTTATCTTTTTTTTTTATCTTTTTTTTGGAATGACACTAGCAGACACTGGAATTTGCAGAGGAACTGCTGCAGCAGTGGATTACGATGCCAACAGAGAAACTGAAAAGGAAGACTCCATAGAGGCAGCAAGTATCTTGGCCACATGGTTTAGTGTTTTCGGACAAAATTTTGCACAGTCAGGACAGTTAGAGACATCGTGTTGGGGCCTCAAGCTGAAAAGACAAAAATGAGTGAAAATCTTTATGCAGCATTTGCTTCCCACACTAAGCAATTATTGACTTTTTGGCATTAAATTAATAAAGAAATTTCCCAACAGAGTAGTTATCTGACTGGAAGAAGGTTCTATACAAAAACAAGCCAACCAACATATTGCAAGTGTACTCAACACACAAGAAGCATATCAGACTGCAGAGCTAGAAAGAGGGGAAGATGGCACAGACAAGACACCCTTTTTACACACTGGCATCCAGATGTCAGACATCCATCAGCTGTGGATGATGTAAAGCCACTGGAAATCAGGCCAGTCACAGGCTTATACATGGCTGGAAGATCCAAGAATTAGTACTGCAACACTAACTATGAAAAACATCTTCCAAATTTCCACAGGAATGCCATCTGCTCCTTGAGACTTCCCTTTTCATTAACTACACAGTATTGTTTTATTTCATTTCTCCATCATATCTTAAATTGCTGAGCCTCATCTTCCTCTAATCTTCGCATAATGAATTCTTCTGAAAGGATTTTCTGTTTTGTCTTTTCCTAGTTTCCCCATTCCTCTGCTTTATACAATTTTTACAAATTTTACAAAACTACCTCTCTACAGGGTCCCAAGATATATTTTTCTTGTCATAGGCTCTCTAAGTTTGGCAACAATTGCTGAACAGCAACCATTTTAAACTCATGTACACTGTCTAAATCCCTTACTTTCTCTTTAGCACACGCTAGTTGTACCTCCTCTTGTTCTGAGGGATTCCACTTCTTCCTACTTAAACCTTTATCAGCCCTTCTAAGTAATTCATATTACTTCTTTCCCATACCTCACTCTCTTCTACCATACTTTTGAAGTCTTTTTTTATTTATATCTCAATAACTAGCTATGCCTTGTGAAGTAATTTCCATCTTCCCTAATAACCAGGGGCAGGGGAAAATAATGGGTGCGATTTTAAAAAACTTTCTCTACTTTTCCTGGTATTTCACAATTGCCCTGCAGTTCTGCTTTACAGCTTGTGCCCTGTGCAGTTCAATGAACTGGTGCTCTCTCAACTTTAAATTGAGAATAAATAAATTATACTGGCCTGATACTGTAAGTAATCTGCTAAAATGTAATAGAGTTTGCTACAGTTAAACAGCACTTCAGAAATGTCAGACTCTTAAGGCATCATTTTGTTGAGAAAATGCATGTTGATGCAAAACCTGCTTTCTATTAACCTTGGTCCCAGATTCTGCCTCATATTTTTCCCCATGTCCTTCCTTTTAATCATGTAACTAAATCAGTGTATTGCTGTCAGTCACTGGTGCTTTATACATAACGTTTAGAAAAAGTATGTCGATGCAAAACCTATACCCTTATTCACTTTTTAAGTAATACTTAGATTGTCCTGGATATTGGACCCACACTTCTCAATGCAAGGAAACTGGACAAAGACTAAAATGATTTATTTATTTCAGTTTGATTACTGGGGAGGTCCACTGGGCTTGGGGGCCCGTTTTCAGTGGAGGTCCGGGGAGAAAAGCTCCAACTGGAAATACAAGAGTTTAATAACATGAAAATTCAAGACAGTTTGTATAACATATAGCAGGTAGCAAACAAAGAGAATAAACACTAGCAATTTCTAATTTTGTTCAGGAGGAAAATAGGCTTATAACATAAAAATCAAAATTCTACTATTTAGTTGCCTATGCTAAGTCTATTTAAAAGAGGTTAGGAAGGAGAAGAGGTTAGCCTGGAGAGAAAGGAGAAGATAGCTTGAGAGGTATGGGCTGAAGAATGCACTTGCAATGCCTGTTTAGATAGAGGTAGGAATGAAGATGGGTTTTGAAATTATTAAGCTTGGTACATGTCCTTGGTGTGGAAGGCAGGGCATTCCATTTTTTAGCTAGGGTAAAGGATAAGAGAAGCTGACCTGCTGGGCGCTTGGGTTTTTGCACAGTGATCAGGTTTTGGTGAGAAGATCTAAGTGATCTAAGGGGGGTATAAGGTTGAAGAATATTAGAAAGAGCAGGGCAGTTAGTAGGATGGAACAATAATTTGTAGGCTGTGATGATATAGAGGAAGTCAAGTTGATTGGGGAGTTCAAGCCATTTGAGAGAATGAAGGGAGATGCAGTGATGAGAGGAGGATTTGGCATTTGTGGCAAATCTAGAGATTTTATTGTAACATTGTTCCAATTTGGAGGTAAGTGTGGATGATAAATTAGTGAGCAGGGGAGCTCCATACAGTAGGGAGGGAAGGAGGTAGGTAGAGGCAAGGGTTAGTCTGGTATGAGGAGAGAGGAAGTGGTTGTTTCTATACAGTAAACCTAGTTTTATGTGGGTTTTTTATGATGTTTAACTGGATATGAGTATTAAATTTTAGCTGGTCATCAATTGTAACACCGAGAAGTTTGGTGGAGGGAACAATCTCGATAGAGGAGTTGTTAAGGCTGGTAATTTGAAACGAGTTTTATCTAGAGAAGAGGATTTAGAGGGGGAGAAAAGATGGATCTTAGTTTTGTTTGCATTTAGGGAGAGATGATTTTGGAGCATCCAATTTTCAGTGGTTGAGAAGGCACTTTGAGTTACGGCTTGGAGCTCTGTTAGGTTAGGGTCACAGCAGATCAAAGTGGAGTCGTCAGCGTATTGCACAATTTTGGTGTTAGGAATGGCTTTGTGGAAGTCATTAATAAAGATGTTGAAAAGTAATGGGCCTAGTACGGAACCTTGGGTTACTCCAGTAGGGGTAGGAAGGAAGGTTGCGGTGGCTTGGCCCCATTTCACGGCTTGGGACCGGTTAGAAAGGTAGTTGGAGAACCAGGAAAGGGTTTTCTGGAATAGGTTGAGATTAGAGAGGTAATTTAGAAGGTGGGTATGGGAAATAGTATCAAAAGCTTTGGATAAGTCTAGTAGAACAGAGGATACTATATTACCAGAGTCACGTGCTGAATTAACAGAGTGCAAGAAGGAGACAAGGCCGGTGTTAGTACTGTGTCCGGGGCGCAAGGCGTGTTGGGTAGGAGAGAGTAGTTGGTGTTTGGTAAGGAATGGCAGGAGCTGACGGTGGATACATTTTTCTAGGATTTTAGAGATAGGGGAGAGGATGGCTATAGGGCGGAAGTTTGAGACATTACAATTTTTACCACCTTTGTGGAGAGGAAGAATGAAAGCAGTGCGCCATAGTTTAGGTACGTAGGATTCGAGTAATGACCTATTAATTAGGATGCTGATAGGTAGAGCAATAGAGTCAGAAGCTATTTTTAGGAAGGAGGATGGAATGCTGTCAGGAACACTGGAGCTGGGCTTTAGTATATAGAGGAGTTTCTTTATTAGGTCACTGGATACTGGTTTGAGTTCAAAAGAGGGGAGGGAAGAGAAGGGGATGGAAGATTGAGCAGGGAGGGGAGGAAGGTTATTGTTTGTGAATGTCTTGGTTAACTCAGCGATGGAAGAGGTGAAGAAGGAATTGAATAAGGAGGCTATTTCAAGGTCAGATTTGCTGGTATCAGGACAGGGGTTGTTTTTTGAACCTGGTCTAAGGAGGTTTCTAGTATGGTTTTCTTGTAGTTTGATGTAGTAAGACTTTTCATCTCTAATGACTTGTTTTTTGGCAAGGTTTCTCAACTGCTTATACTTAAGGAAGATTTCAGGTTGTTTGTGTTTAATGTAGGTTTTCCAGGTTTTGTCCCTTTGCAGCATTATTTGTTTTGTGTCTTTGGTAAGCCAAGGGATGGTATTTGTTTCAACTCTTTTTGTTCTTATGGGAGCTAGGGAGTTAAGGACAGTTATGAAAGTAGAATTGAAATAGTCAATGGCTTCATCTAATGGTGGTGTTTTTAGGGGGTTCCAGTTAGTTAGTTTAAGAGAGTTGGAGAAAGAAATAGGGTTGACGTTAGATAGGTTACGAGTATGAATGTCGTGGTGAGAGTTTGGGGAGGTGGGAGTGGCTCGAATGGAGAAAGCAGGGAGGTGGTCTCCTAATGGGTCAGGAGTGACACCAGATACTATAACTTTGTTAGGATGAGATACTAGGATCCAGTCAAGTATGGCCAGAGGGATTAGTTTTGTTAGGTCTAGTAATAGAGTTAATAAGTTGAGTGAAGTTGAATAGATTGATGGTTAATGTGGGATTAGGGTTAATGATTTTGCCCCAGTCAATATTTACATCTCCCAAAATGAAGGTTTCTAGTTTAATATTGGAGGAAGTCCAGGAGAGGATGTCTTCTAGAGTATTGGCATTGTTGCCTGGAGGAATATAGAGGCAAATAATGCAGATACTTTTATGGTTGTTTATTTTTAGTATGCCAATTACAAGTTCAGCGTTATTAAAAGAAGGGATAGAGTTAGGGTAGGGAGTGATTGACAAGAGGTTGGAGTAGACTAGAGCAACACCATCACCTCTTTTATTAGGTCGGTCAGATCGGAGAGAATGGAATCCTGGGGGTAGGAATTCAGAGTCATTAATGTGGGGTTTTAGCCAGGTTTCAGAGATAGCTGCTATGTCAGGAAAGTTGTGATTGAGCCAGGCATGGAAGAGGGTTAATTTATTTTTTAAGCTTTGGGCGTTGATAGTGAGGAATTTGAGGTTTTTGTTAGAGGATTTGTTGTTGGTGTAAGGGAGATTTATAGGAGAGTAATTAGGACCTGGATTGGGGTGAATATCGCCGGCTAAGTATAGGTATGTGTGATGGGGGAAGTGTTTATTAGTTTTGTATTTAGATAGAGGAGGATGGAAGAGATTTGGTTTATATTTAAAGTTATTATTTGGGCTTAGAAAAAGTTTTACTTTTAAGAGAAGGATTGGGTGGGAGCGAACTAAAGAAGCTGAGATGTTGTGGTAATGGGAAGCAAGGTGGAGTTGGGGAGTAAAGGGTGGAGAGAGTAAATGGACATTAGTATAGCAGGTGATTTGGTATAGAGATACTAGAAGGAAGGGGAAGGATGAGAGGAGAAGGACCTTGGGAGGAAGGGTAAGCATGGTAGTTGGAGTCAGATAGAGGAGATGGAAAAAGAGGAGATATGATGCTAGGAGTGTAGGGGGAGTGGCTAAGGGAGGGAGGTAGGTAGGGTGGAGGAAGGGGAGGGGAAAGGTGTATCAGGATTGGTTGGTGGAGGGGGAGGGACTGATAGGAGAGGGATAAATGTAGAGATACTGGGGGCAGGATAGGAGAGCAGAGTGAACCCGCAGGGCGAACAGAGCAGGAAGAGCCAAAGAGGTGGGAAAGGCCCGAAAAACAATCAGTGAGGCTGGAGAAGGAGAATTACAGCAGGGGTGCAGGTATGTGGTTATTAACTTTGGTTTACAGTTAATAGCTAGTATTCTATGTTTGTTTAGAGAAGGACTCTCTGAAAGCAAGTATGGAAGTGTGGGGAGGTAAGTTACTAAGTCTTTAGTGTAGGGCAGAGACAAATTTAGGCAGAAAAAGTAAGTGGGGCTGGGAGAGGGGAACAATGCAGTTCCTTGTATCAGGAGTATGCTGCCACCTTGTGGAAAAGGAGGGAGGTGCACTCAGAGGAAAAGGTTCCACAGGGAAGTTAGGTTATAAAGGTTAGATAGAGGTAATTATGGGGAAAAAGACTAGAAACCAAAGGATGGGGGGGGGGGCTGTGCAGTGACCAGTGGTAGGCTTTCACGCGCACCGGGGTAGAATGCTGCTCAAGGGTAGGTAGATGCTAGGAAAAAAAAACATATGTAAGAGATTACATAGACTGAGTCTCTTTAGCAAGGGATATAGGGTCCCAGAAAATAATATGGCTCAAACAGATCGTCCACAGATGTCTTCTCTTTTGAGAGGAGGAATCTCCTGTCTGGTCAGTGGAGAAGGGGGAAAACACTCTGGGGAGCAACTGAAAAGGTGAGTGAGAAAAACAATAAGTTAAAATAAAGGTAAGAGGAAAGTAGGAAGAAGGAGAGTGCAGGAAGAAGTAAAATGCAGGCTAGAGGATGGAATATACAGAATGGAGTGGGAGGAGGGGAGAAAGTAAGAGGGACAGAAGTGTAGACTGAGGGAGAGAGAAACAGGAAGGAGAGAAGTTGGAAAAAATGAGAGGTAGAAACAGTTGTGCAGTAGAAGGTCCACAATATATAATAGACTTTATACATCAATTCAGCATGCAAACAATAGTTAGGTAGCAGTATTACAGATGCTAAGCAAAAACAACACTGCTTAAAGTGGTCAGAGACTGTATTTGTGTTCAAATAGCAAAGAAAAATAAATATAATATTCCTAGGTAGGAAAAATTGTCCAAGCCAGTAGCTACAGCTAAATACAGTTGTTATATTCAGTCTAACACATAAAGGCAATCAGAAGAGACAGGCCTTAGGAATAACAAAACATACATACATATCAGCAAAGCAAAGCCTATAGTAATGCTGATACTATGTTGCTAAACTAGTAGACAACAATGCTGAGACTATGTTGCTAAAAAACAGCCTACTGAGACTATGTTGCTAAAACAGTAGACAACAATGCTGAGACTATGTTGCCAAAACAGCAGACAATAACATTCTGACTGCAGTTAGGTGGAAATATGACACTGGTTATCCAGTAACTGGTGTAAAGGTCAAGGTTGCTATGGTTCTAAAATAAAGTGTCAAGCCTAAAGGGTGAAAGACACAGTTATGCAATTGCAGGTTGCAAAAATGAACAGATGTTAAGGTTTGGAATTAATAGAAACCGTGTCTGCAGTTTAAAAAACACATCGACAGGGAGTATATTGCTAAATCAATGGTCGGCTGTATTCTAGAGCTAAGAATAGCATATCGGCAGTGAAATAAGGTAGTAGCAGGTTAAAATCAAAGGTCGCTAAGGTTTTTAATAAATTAATCACAGAGTCCTACAGGAAAGGTCACTGTTCAGCAGTATAGCTGACTAAAAAATGAGTCGGCGGTTAAATCGGCAGTACCAGTTTAAAATTCAATGGTTGCTAAGGTTTAAATGAAGTAAGAGCAGAGTCTTACATGAAAAGTCACTGTTAAGCAGTTTAGCTGACAGAAAAACGTGTCGGCGGTTAAATAAGGCAATAGTGGTTTATAAGTCAATGGTCACTAAGGATTTAGTAATTAGAAGCCCAGTCTTACAGAAAAGAGCACTGTTAGGCAGTTAGCAGACTGAAAATCAATTTTCAATAATGGGGGTCAAAGGCCCAAAAAATTGGATAGATTTTAAATATTGCTCTTATAAACTTAGAAAATTGCTAGATTACAATGTAAGAAAATACCACTGCAATTGGCGGGTCTTGATGCAGAGAAAACATTTGACAGAGTGAGCTGGGACTTTATGAGCAGTGCTGGGGAAGCATTTGCATTTCCTCATGAAAAAAATATAAGGTTGATTAGGAGGATATATAAGGTATCGGAGGAAAAAATTTAAGTGGGTGTGGGTGGGGTCCTCTCTGATAATTTCTACTTCAGCAGAGGAACCTGGTAGGGGTGTCCTCTACACCTTTATTTGCATTATATTTAGAATCACTGGCAAAGAAAATAAGGGACTCAGAAATTCAAGGAAATAATTGGTATGGTAGTAAAAAAAGCTAGCTCTATTTACAGATGATATTTTACACCTTACAACACCAGAAAGAGACATTACATTGTTGTGGAACATTTTGAGACAGTTTCAAATCTTTTCAGGATTCTAAATTAATTAAGCTAAAACAAAGGCAATATGGGGGGTAAATTATATACCCACATATGAACTGGTTAAGCAATATCCATATTTATGGGGACTTGAAAGTATTTAGGAGTATGGATTAAAAATGATTCTGGTGTAGGAGCTAAGGATATGTGGGAAGAACAACAAAGATAGTACAAATACTGAGACAATGAAAGCTTTGTTATATGGATATGGATACTATGACACAAGCAGTTAAAATATTTTAAGTCCCATTAGTCTTAACCATAGGTCAGGCACATTTTTATCAACCAGAGGAGAACCTGTGGATAGCATTTCATAAAGAGCTGAAGGACTATATCTGGGAGGGAGGGGAAGATGGCAAGAGTTAAGTGGGATAAGATGATTCTTCCAGTAGAACAGGGCGAATTAGGATTGCCCAATTTTACAGGGTATTTCAGAGCTACACAGTTAATGGTCCTATACACAGCACAGGCAGAAAGCTATAATTCAAAGTGGAAAGGGATAATGATGAAGAGGGGGAAGCACAAGAAACAAGGAGAGGTTGGGATTTTAGATGCAGGTCTTTAAGGTGAACAATAATCATACAGATTATCTCGACAAAGTAGCAGAAAGTATTCTAAGAACTAAGCCAACACAGGAAGGTAGAAAGGAGATTCTGCCAGTAAGGATGACTGCAATTTGGGATAGAGACAATAGGCAAGGGGGAGCAGGACTTTATTGAAGAAAATTGGCAAAGGAACCAAGGTATTGGGAGCAAATAACTAAAGAGGGAAAATTTATAGAATGGCAATATGCCAATAATTTATTTGGACTGCAGGTTAGAGATTACCTTACCTATCAAGGATTGATATAAGTGAATAGCAAAGAAAAAGAAATAGGGGGGTCCTAAATGAAAGACCAGCAATAGTAGAGTTTTTAGTAGAATCTAGAACAGAATTAGCTATTAAAAAAGGAATAATTAGTAGATCATATAAAATATTATGATAACTATAAGAATCAATCAGAGGAGGTTAGAAAGGATTGGTAAGAGATACTGGATAAGCAATTGACAAAGAGACAATGGGAGGATATATGTATGTCTCCAAAATATGCAACAAAATTCAGAAGATTGAGGATTTTACTGGGAAATGTTTACACAGATTTTTATACCCCAAGTAGACCCCAGATAATTTTTCCTCAGGTAGACAGCAAATGTTAGAGGTGTGACAGGGAAGAAAGAGGTAATTGGGAAAAGGAAGGTATGCACACACCATAACGTTCCTTCTGTTTTGTTGATTTTCATTCTTTTCTCTCAAATGGGTTCAGATCCGATCCATCGGATCCAACTCGGCCAATACTACAGCTTGCAGCCACCAGATCTCTCGAGCTTCTCCCTTAACCACAATGCACCCTGCCAACTACTTCAGATCTTGTTTGCTGCTATGGAGCATTAAAGGAAATGGAAAAATATGGGAAGCCATATCCAGAGTCACAGAAACATGTAAATGTACTTATTCAGAGACCAAGTAACTACTCATTCCTCCAGAAGTCATGGACGGGGGTAGGTGGGAGGGGAAATGAGGAAAGAGTGAAGATAGACAACATAGATGGAATATTAGGGTGAGTACATAACTTCTTTACCTGATGTTGTCCATATTCATTTTATCCTCACAAATGGGACAGCGTCCCTAGCTACTTGAATCCAGGGCGGATTTAAGGAAGGATATTCCTGAGCACCATAGAACCAAATGATGCCCTAATTCTGAAGACCACATCCAATTTGTGAATGAGTGATAAAGGTATGAGGAGTAGTCAAGTTGATGCTGCACAAATGTCATCCATAGACATCCTAGACTGAAAAACCGTGAAAGCAGCCACAGATCTAGTGGAGTGTACTTTCAATGGACGTGCAAGAGAAATGTCCAATTTATTACAAATGAGGTGCAGTTTATTAACTACTTTGATACAGTAATTTTAGAAACCGATTTTTCCAATTTAGGTCCAGAGAAGGAAACAAATAGTTGGTCTGCTTTCCTGATTTGTTTCTGTCTATACAGACAGAAACGCAACTGCCTATGGTCATCCAGTAAATGTAAGATATTCTCCTATGCTGGTAAATTTAGGAAAAAATACTGGCAAATTGACAGAACTATTTATGTTAGATTCTGACACCACCTTTGGAAGAAAGGACAGACTGGTACGCCAAGGTCACTATCTATGTGAAAAAAAAACAAGTAAGGAGGTTTATAAGATAGTGCTTGGATCTCAGAAATTCTTCTTTTGTTAGTGACAGCAACCAAGAAAATGGTCTTCCATGAGAGAAATTTAAGGTGACATGTAGCTGCTGGTTCAAAGGGAAGTTGTGTGACAGACTGTAGCATTGAATTTAGGTCTTTAAAAGGAGGGTTTAGAAGGACTGTCCCTTTTAAGAAGGCCATGCTCAACTTGTGAGAAGCTATGGGTGCGCCATTCAATCCTGTATGGTAACTTGAAATTGCTGCTAATTTTACCCTAATGGTTGTGGTACTGGCACCATTTAGAAAAAGGTGAACAAGGAAAGCTAAGATGTGATAAAAAGAAGATGAAAAGGGGTCACGTTTATGCTGCTGAGCCCAAATGGTCAACCTTTTTTATTTACTAGAATATGTTTTCCTTGCTGATGGTTTAAGGGAAGACAGAGTCATAAGTCGGACAGGTAATGACAGCATAGACTGTCTGGATACTAAGGGAACTGGAGAAACCAAGCAGTCAGCTTGAGGTTTGGTATACCCTGGTGTGACATGCCCATCGGGTGAGGCAGGAGGTAAGGAGTCAGATCTAGCTTTCACAATGGTTGTGACAGGTGAGGTCATAAGAAGGGAAAGCAAACTTGTCTAGGCCAAGAGGGGGCAAAGAGGATCATTGTGCTCTCTGACCAGACAGTTTTCTGCAGAAATTTTGGAATCAATTGGGTTCGTAGGAAAGCATAAATCGTGAAGTAGAGCATCACTCAGTGACTGTCCCCATGGGGAAATCAGGGCAAAGTAGCAGCTGCACTTGTTGTTTAGGGGAGAGGCAAAAAGATTGCAGCATGGCTGGCGCCATCTATGGAAAGTCTCATCCGCCACCATTTCATTGAGGGACCACTCGTGTGGAAGTAGTACGCATCTTCCGCAATCATTTTGGATCTCTCCAGAATGCATGTCTCTAAAATAAAAAGGTCTGAAGAGATTCCCCACTGCCAGACCCTGAGCGCTTCTCGACACAATGGGTAAGATCTGGTTTCTCCATTTCCTGATGTAGCAGACGAAGAAATGTTGTCCATTTGAATCGCAATCGTCCCATTAATCTTGAAATGCTTGCAACACCAAGAGCACTGCTCTCATCTCTAGAACATTTATATGCAAACTGGTCTCTTCCGGGGACCAAGTACCCTAGACTGTATTCCCCAGTAATGACCCCCATCCTATCTGGGAAGTATCCATGGTCACTATGGCCTTGGGCTGTTGGGGAATGAATGGAGGGCCATGGAGCTGTTGATCGGACTGGCTCAGCCAATAAAGATCTCTTCTGCACGTGTTGGTAATTTTTATCTGATATGACACTGATTGATGGAACAATGACCACTGGGTAGCCAGCATCCACTGTAGGATCCGTATGTAAAATCTGGCCAATGGAACTATTATCGCTGCAGCAATGAGGCCCAGAGTTCAGAAGACAGTGTGGGCTGAGATTGCTTTACTGTCTACAACCTTCTTGACCTTATAGTTAGAACTTGGTGATGTGAAAGGGAAGCAATGGCCGTGTTTGTGTTGAGCAGTGCTCCAAAAAATTCTAGTGTCTGAATTGGCTGGAGTTGTGATTTGTTGTAGTTTACGGTTATTCCTAGGACAGCAAAGATGTGAAGAACCTGATCTTTTGACTGTACGAGTTGATGCCTGGTTGCAGCAGTAATGAGCCAGTCATCCAGGCAGGGAAACACCCAGAATCCCTGCAGGCTGAAGTATTCTGCTACTACTGCCATGCACTTGGTAAACACCTTGAGGGCTGTGGTGAGTCCAAAGGGCAGTACTCTGAATTGGTAATGACTGGCTCCCAGCCAGAAGCGTAGGTACTTCATGGACTGCATGTTCATCTTTATGTGATAGTAAACATCCTGGAGACTGACCAAGCACATCCAGTTGTCTTTGCCCAGAAAGGTGAGAATGGACTGAACAGTGACCATCCAGAACTAGGTTTATTGAACAGATTTGTTTAGATTTGCGAGATTCAAAATTGGTCTCCAGTCCCCTGTCTTTTTTGACACAAAAAAGGAATGTTGAGTAAGTTCTGGATCCTATCTGGTCTGGCGTTTTTCTAGTAGCTTTTGAATCTGAATAGCTGCTTGATCCCTCTGACTGGGTGGAACATCTGAAATTTTCCTGGGAATGGGGGGGATGGAAGGGGAAATGGTATTATAGAACCTCTGGATACAATCCTCTGCACCCAAGTATCTTTTGTTAATTCTAGCCAGGCTCCATGGTGCAGGGACAATCCCTCCCACTGTCTCCAGAGGTGGACACAGCTGGGCCTCCATACAGGAGCACTGATAGGTTTATCAAAGAAAGATTCTCATGAACCCTGGTTTTGTGGGCCACCTCTGCCATGACAGCGACAACATCTATTGGAGCTCCCCCTCTACCTCTGGGGGCACTTCCTCCATTTTCTGGCCATTCCATTGATTACTGGAGGAAGATCTCTGGTGGGCCGAAAAATGTATGCCCACGGCAGACAAGGTCTTACCATCTTTCTCACACCTGGAGAGCATTTCTTTCACTTTAGGACCAAATAGTGTTGTTCTGTCAAAGGAAGCACTGACGAAATTGAACTTGAATGGCTCCACAAAGTCGCATAAGTGAATCCAGGCATACCTCCTCACGGAAATGCCTGAAACTGCAGCTGTTGAGGGGGTTCCTTCTGCTATGTTGGAAATTAACCTCATGGGACTATTGGAAATGGCCTGTAAAGTTGCCAACTGAGAAGTTACTGAATCCTTAATCTCTGTAGATATGGTTCCTGTGAGAGTATGTGATAACTCTCTGGTCAAATCTCTCTGAAGTCTAACAAAATGTGCCAGATAGTTCACCGAACATAATGCAAAAGTTGTTGAAGCAAACACAGTCTGTCCATCGCCCGTGACTACCTGTTGGGAGGGATGGATAGTGGAACTCCTGTTGGCTAGTTCCTTCTTTGTGACCACCGCAACAACCATGACATCAACTGGAACCACTTTTTACCAAACTGTCTGTCCGTAGGTGGTGCCATTATCCTGTCCAGTCTCCGAGGTATTGGCTCTATGGAGTCAGGCTCCTTCCATGCCCACCAAGAGATCGTGCCTACAAGGTCGGTGGCTGGCAGAGTCACCCATGTAGTAGAGGGTCCTATATTGAAAGCCTCTAGGAGAATGATTCCTCCGGTGTAGTGCTGAAGGATGTCCAGCCACAAACTGTTTCAGAAAATCTAGTAGGTCTCCAAAGGGAACATCTTTAGGAGGTGACCGTGGGGACACCACTTCTTCGCTGAAATCCATGTCTTCAGTGACTGACTCCTGTGGGGAGTCTAGATGCTTCCTCTTGCACACCCTCTTCCTGTGTACTTCCTCAGTGGGATGTTCTGGGGAAGTATCGGAACAGGAAATCAAAATTCCCTGAGAGGTAACCTGAGGTTGTGGTACAGGATGTCCCCATGCAGAGAGCAGTTGAGGCTCCAGACACTGAGGCATCATGGTGGAATAGGTAGGATCTGAGTGGGAAGACTCCGTCACAGCTGCCGAGGCAGCAAACACTCTCTTCACAGCCTCAAAGGCATAGCTTGAAGGAGCCAGACAAAGGCTCTGATCCGAGAAACCAAGCTTCTGAATCATCCCCTCTCTCATCAATCAGCACCACCCCGAGGAGGAAGCCGGAGCCAAACTGTCCAGTGCCGAAGTGGCGAGGAAAGTACAGTTGTGTACACTTACCATAAATGTAGATGTTCGAGTGTATTCACTGTTGCAGTCATTACATTTGGGTAATCTGCGGGCAGGTTGCCCTCTGTCGACCTGATTAACAAAGTCTTGGATCCTGCGTCGGTTGCTGTCCCTTCTTCCATGACGTCAGGTCGTCAGGGGGTATAAAACATGCACCCGACACCATTACATCAGTTTTTCTTGCCCCAGATGTCAGGTGCCCCCTAATGGGGAGTAAATAAACTTAAAAACACAAAAGTATACCCCCAACCCAAAGCAAATACACCAAAAAGACTTTTAAGCATAGTAAAGGAAAGTAGAGATATAACCAGAGAAAACTAGAGGGCTGGAGGGAGGGTAACCAGGACTGCAACAATGAATACACTCGAACATCTACATTCATGGTAAGTGTACACAACTGTACTATGTTCTTCGTGTTTCACTGTTGCAGTCATTACATTTAGGTAGATTCCCAAAGCTATGGTTGGGAGGAGGAGTTTATACAGCATTAGGGCCAGCTATAATGCCCTGCAAGACAGCAGTGGCAAAGCCAGCTCTGGATTTAGAGAATATTGGTACATGATAATGCTTGGTGAAAGTATGCACAGAACTCCAGGTAGCAGCTTCTAGGACATCCCTAGTAGGAACACTTCTGAGAAAGGCTGCAGAAATAGATGCAGCCCTGATGGAGTGAGATCTGATCCCCTGGGGGATAGGTTTTCAATGGTGCTTATAGCAGAAATGAATGCAATGGCTTATTAATTTAGAAATGGTTTTGTTTTGAAATAGCCTTCCCCTCTGCCCCTGCAGCAAATGCTACCAGCAATTGTTCAGATTTTCTTCGAGATTTAGTCCTGTCCAAGTAGAATCTAAGTTGTCTGTACACAACCAAGGAATGCAGAATCCATTCCCCTTTGTTCTGTGGATTGGGAAAGAAGGTTGGCAAATGAATGGACTGATTAAGAGCCACACTGGATACTACCTTGGGCATGAAGGATGGATTGGTCCTGAGAGATACCCTGTCCCTATTTGACTTTTAGTAGAACTTTGGAGAGCAGAGGCAGAGGGGGAAAGGCGCAGACTGATAGGTTTTTCCAGCTGAAGGACAGAGCATCCACTTTCCAGGCTTGTTTGTGGGGAGTCCTTGTGCAAAACTTGTCCAACTGGTAGTTCCGGGGGGAGGCATACAGATCTATATCTGGGCTCCCCCATTTGCTTGTCAACATGTTGAAAATCCGTGGTTCCAGTTTCCACTCGTGTGGGTCCATGAGGTTTCTGCTTAGTCTGTCTGTCAGTGTATTCAATTTTCCTGGCAGGAATTGAGCTAGCAGGTGCAACTGGTAGCTCAAAGCTGTGTTCCACAATGCCATGACTAGTCTGCAAAGGGGGCAGGAATGTGTACCCCCCTGCTTGTTTATGTACCACATAACCGTGGTGTTGTCCATCTTTACCATTAGTTGTCCTGGAAGAATGTAGTCCTTGAAGGCTGTCAAAGCATTCTGTACAGCTAACATTTCTTTTTGATTGATATGTAGGTGCATTTGATTTGGGTTCCATTTCCCTGAATGCACTTCCCTGCAAGGTGAGCCCCCCCATGCATAGTCTGATGCATCTGTAGTTAGGGTTTGGGTGGCATGAGGTGTGTGAATAGCAGTCCCTTGTTTTGGTGGCAGGCCTCTGCCTACCATAGGAAATCCAGGCATAGGCAAGATATGACAGGAATCATTGTTTCCAGGCTGTGACAATGTTAACTCCATAGACTCTTTAGATACCACTGTAGTTTCCTCATATGCAGTCTTGCATATGGAATTAGAAAAATTCAGGACGCCATGAACCCCAAAGGCTTGCAGTATTTGTCTTGCAGAGAGCAGGATTTTTGTGGCCATTTGTTTGAAGTAAGTTACCAATCGATTTTGTTTCTCTGGCGTGAGGAAAGCCATCTGGGCAGTTGTATTCAAGCTTGCACCCAGGAATGTAATATGTTGACAGGGTACCAGTTGTGATTTCTTTTTGTTTATGGTGTACCCCAGACAAGTTAGAACCCTTTTTACAAACGCCAGATGATTTAGAAGTATGCCCTGGTTTTCTGCCTGAATTAGACAATTGTCCATGTATGGATATATTTGAATATTTTTTTGCCTGCAAAATAAAATAACTGGAGCCAGGCACTTTGTGAACACCCTGGGCGCAGTAGACATGCCAAAGGGCAGTGCAGAGAACTGATAATGCAAGTAAGCCTGCTTTGAAGCGTAGGTATCTTATGCAAGATTCCCTGATTGGGATATGCAGGTATGCTTCTTTTAAATCTAGAGTTGCCAACCAGGCGTCTTTGCCTAGCATAGGAAGTAACTGGTGAAGAGTCAGCATCTTGAATTTTGGAATCTCCAGAAAGGTGTTTAGAGTAGACAGGTCCAGGATTGGATGCCATGATTTGTCTTTTCTGGGTATCATGGAATAGAAACCTTGTCCCTTTTCCTCTTCTGGTACCAGTTGAATAGCCCCCATGCTTAAGAGGGATAGAACTTGTTTTTGAGTCTCTGCCCGCTGATTTAAAGGGGCATCCAACAATTTAGCATTAACATGATCAAGCAAAGATTGCTCCTTAAGCCAAGCATGACTTCTAAGCACAGACCCAGTAACAGCAGCCCTGCAGGAGGGCTCTAAAGAATCAAAGCCACATTGCAAAGTATGTTTTCCAATTTGTTTAGCAGAATGCATTAAATCCTGTACATCTATTTTCCACACAGTCAGGAATCAACATAATTTTCTGTTTAAGCAGTCCAATAATATGCTATTGATATTTTAACATATGAAATTGGCAATTTAAAGCTCTGATTGCCAAGGCTGCAGAAGTATAAACCTTTTTACCCCATCTATCCAGCGCCCTGGAGTCTCTATCAGAAGGGGTAGGATTTTTAGCAGTAGAAACCTTAATGCCATTGGGCCCCTGAGAAATGGTTTCTGGATCTGCAACAGGATTTTTGAAAAGGAACTTGTGAGACTCAGGAACTCTGTAGTAACTGTCAGGTTTACTAGGGGCTGGAGGCAGGGAATCAGGGGCCAAACTGGATTCCGAGATCACATCATGAACAATGTCTAGTACATGAGGTATAGCCAAAGGCCTATGCTGAGTTAGGAGGAAGAAATCCCTAAGCCTCTTTTTTGAATCAGAAAATTCCTGGCTTTCCCAGTGGAAATGCTCCCTTAAAGTATGTAATGTTTCCCCAAAAGAAAAATCCTCAGGAGGGGAAGCAGAGGGAATGGAATCCTCTGCATCAGAATCCTCATAAGTAGGTATGGACAAATCCAGGTGATTAGAAGAGTCAGAAGAAACAGAATCCTTATCAGAAGATTCACAATCAAGCTCAGCCCTAGGCCTCTTGGGGGGGGGGGGGATTGACTACCCCTGATTAGAGTAATTAGATCTTCAGCCATTTTGATCATTTGCTTTTTAGGCATAGAGGCCTGAACATGTGGCCTGGGCATCGTTTTTTTAGACACAGATTGAGATTTAGGCCTTAGTAATGAAGGCGGTGTCGATTTAATATGCAAGTCTGTAGGCCTGAATACACCCTCAGAAGCCGGTGCCTGCACAGCGGCTCCGGACCCACTCAAGGTAGAGACATCCGCAGGTTCCATAGGTGAATGGTTCTCAGTAGAGGCCTGCGAATCAGAAGTAGCAGGTATCAAGGCCTGCAAAAGCACCTCACTGAGTACTGGCGAACTGGTGACTGGCTTAAGAGAAGTGTCGTCGGCAGTTTTGGATCTCGGCGGCCTGTCTCTGTCTTTATCTTTGTATTTTTTTGGAATCCCGGTAGTCGGATGGCTAATAGACGACATTTCTGGATAATTAAACCGAGAACCAAAACATTTAGAGGCAAAAATGCACTGACGAAGGATAGTGCGCTGATTAAATAAAGCACAAAACCGACAGCAAGGTACGTTGTGGTCAGGGCCTAGGCAAGGACTACAGTATGAATGAAAATCTTTATGAGGTATTTGCTTTCCACAAGTAATGCAATTATTAACTTTTACTGACATCGGTAAGGAGCAAGAAAAAGTTTCCCCAATGGGGTACTTAGCTTTAAGTTGAAGACTTCGGTTCTGAAACTCGAAAACTAAAATTTCAGGAGTCGGCCGACCAGCACTTGCGAACTGCTTCTGCTTTGGGCACTGCACGGCAAGAAAGACTGATGTAATGCTGTCAGCTGCATGTTTTATATCCCCGATGACCTGACGTCATGGAAGAAGGGACAGCAACCGACGCAGGACCCAAGACTTTGTTAATCAGGCCGACTGAGGGCAACCTGCCAGCATATTACCCAAATGTAATGACTGCAACAGTGAAACACGAAGAACATCAGAGATGGCTCTGAAAACATCAGAGTGGAATGCTGCACCCTGGACCCGGCAGCTTTGGCTCCGAGAGCTCTTGATCCGAAGAAATAGGAGGTCTCAGAAAAGACATCAGATCCAAAGATGCAGAGATCCTCAGATCTGAGACTGACAGATCCGGACAACTGGGATCCTGAAACTCTAAGACAGCAGATGGTGTCAGAGGAGGAACTTGCAGGGGTTGTGTGGTGGAAGGTCAGACTACCTGAGGTGTAGGCACTGAGGGAAGACCAATCTGTCCCTGAAATGACAGATTCTTCCTTACCACTAGCTCCACATCTTCTTCTGAGACACTTCTGGAAGAATGAGCAGAATGAATGGAAGGAGATGCTGGTCTCTGCAAAAAGGGAAATGGAAGCTTGTCTGGTACTTGGTCAACCAACAGAGAACATTTAGTACGAGGACAATACAGTGTCTCCGAAGGCTGCGTCTTATCAGACTTGGATTAAGCCAGAATCTTAATATTTGTTTTAGAAATTGCAGGATCCGAAGGAACAGATGGATCCAAAAGTTTCATCTTTTTCTGATCCTGGGATGAGACTGGATATTTAGCATTCCATTTCCGTAAAGAGTTGGAGGAAGATTTTGACGAGGTGGAAGGATTTGACTTTGGAGAATGGGATACGGCTTCTCCAAAAAAAGGAAGGAGATCTTTTAGTATCAATTTATTTTTACGTTCAGTTAAGGCTCACGGACAAATCTAGCAGTCTTCCTTTAAGTGTAATGGACCCATGCCATACGCACAAATGGAGTGTGCATCCGAGACAGGCAACTTGTATCCAGATTTGGAACACTTCTTAAAACCTGCAGGTTTGTCACTCGTTGTGTGAAATACATTTTTACAATAACTATACATCAAATTTCAATAGATAAAGTGAAAATAAGTAACTTTTTTATTTTTTAACAGGCTGCGGGAAGGAGGAAAAACAATACCACCAATGGTAAGAAGGAACTATGACCAAGTCATAAAAAAGTGGGAGAGAATAACGATAGTATCTAAAAGTACCAAGTACGAAAAAAGACTGAAAAAAAACAGACGAAAAGATTACAACCCTCAAGTACAATAGAGGAAAAGAGGAGGCAAGGAAATACTAATAATGGTATGTCAGAAATATGATGAAGTCGTAAGGGCAACGGAGAATACAGAAAAGAAGAAGATCATAAATCACAAACAGTAAATACTAAATGGTTACAAGGTAAGCTAAGGAGAAAAAAATGTTCAACAGGAGAATTTTCAGAGAGACCACACCGTTAGCTAGAAACAGCAAACAAGATCTGAGGTAGTTGGCAGGGTGCAATGTGGGTAAGGAAGATGCTTGATATATCTGGTGGCTACAAGCTGTAGCATCGGCCGATTCGGATCCGATGGATCAGATGTGAACACATTTGTGAGGACAGAATGAAGACTGACAACATCAGATCATATTTTCTGGGAGTGCAGTGAGTTAGCAGACTTTAAGGATTCCCTGTGGGATGCACTGTTGGAGTTGCTAGGTGGGCAGAATGGTGGAACAAGGGAAATTACTTTTCTGAGCTATGACACAGAATCGGAATTGCTTAGACATAGTAAAGCCTTTGCTGTGTCTAATTATGATGGTTGCCAAAAAAGAAATTACTAGAAAATGGAAATCAAAATCTAAATCAACTATACTAGTAGTAGTGAATATAGTAACAGAGATAAAACAACTGGAGCTATGTAATGTTTAACTGAAAATGATTGGGTAGATTATAAGCGATGTATAATGTTTGCAACTTGGCGTGTCAGTATGGTTTGTGAAGTAAAATGCTTGCAACTAGGATTGTGTTGGTGTGTTTTGTTTTTATTTATATAAATGTATGATTGCCTATGTCGCAAGTGATCTTTTAATAAAGATTTTTTTTTTTGTTTAAAAAAAGAGTCAGGAATTGATTTTATGTAATGTTTCTTAGGTTATATGATACATAATATATGTGAAGTATGGTGTTTGTAAACGTGAACTTGTTAAAGTTTGATTACTTTTATATAAATGTAAATTTGCCTATGTCACAAGTGATAATTCAATAAAGGTGTCAAAAAAAAAAGAAAATTGCTTGCTTGATTAACAGTATTTGTGTTAGCGTGCATTCTTCTTAAGGATATGAAATCTGAAATTCATATGTATATTATTTAATGACTTCAAACCACAAATTTTTTGAAGAACAGACCAAAATTAGATGGCAAAAATCTGTCAGTTGAGGTCTGTGACTGGACATTTGTGTCCTCAAACACTGTAGAGAAAACCAGACAGAGTTATTACAGTGGGGGCTGTATATACAATAAGCTCTTCACACCTGATTATAGATTGGCATTCCTCTGATGTTACAAGTAAACAGTGCAGTTTGTTAGTGCCAGACATTAAGAGTGTCATACCTTCATTTTGTTCAAAAAATGCATGTTGATGCAAAATGTATTTTCTGTTAACTTTGTAAGTAAATTAGAGTAATACTTAAACGCTTTCTGATACTGTCCCTTTGTCCCCTTATTATTTTCAACTTTGTCCAGAATTCTTGGGTATGAAGAAGTTGAGGTATGCTCTCCCACTCCTAATGCAGTGCATAATGCCCCCGATTTTGCCTCATATCCCGCCCAGTGTTCTCCCTTATGACCATATTTAAATCAGTGGATTATTCAATCATGCCAGATGTTAGTGTTTTGTACTTTGTTGTTCAGAAAATGCAGTTTATGAAAAACCTGTTTCTACCTTAAGTGAATTAGAGTAATAAAATTATCCCTTATGTTGGTCCTTTGTTCCCATTTGACTTTGTACAGAATTCCTGCTATGAATTAATTAGCAATAAAGTTGCAGGCAGTAAGGTATGCATGGTTACTTGTCCCCAAATTAGGTACACACCTCTGCTGGCAGAGAGAAATTCACGATTCCACCACAGTCACAGATCTAGTTGTGAACATGCAAACTGACTACTTAAGAAAAAGGTAGTTAAGCAGACCTTGCTGAAAGTAGGAACTTCTTGCTATAACAAAGCAGCAGATGGCTAAGAAGACATTACTGATAGTAAAAGTGTCTTAGGTTTCAGAGAGGCACTCTTTTCAGGGACTAAACTAGATTTAAGAAGGGGGTTGGAAACTTGGAGCAATTCAGTTTCAATGGAGGGAAAGGACAAATTATTTTGTACAGCTCACCTAAGGATCTGCGGAGGGAGACAAGAATTAGAAGACTGAAGATGATATTGTCTTTTACAGCTCAACAACATACCTTCATTTTTTCAGTTCAGAAAAATCAATTCTGCAATCAAGCTAATGGAAGAACAGATGAAAGCAGAGGAAGGAAATACTCGCCAACTAACAAACTGTTTAATTGTTGATGAATGAAATGGATGACTCGTTTAGGAAATGTTAAACTACATACTGAATGACATCTGCTTTTTAATTTTTGGGAGACAACACATGATTTTTATTTAAAAAAGCAACATTAATTCATAGTGAATGACTGCTTTTTATCTTTTTAAAGGCTGTGTAATGTTTCTGTGATGGTGTTTCGTATATGTATTGGTTGAAAGACTGCATAATTTATTTACTGAATTTTTTTTAATTAATTGCTGTTTTACTTTCTTAGCAGATATGTGCTTTTTTATTTTAAGTACAAAAATTTGCGTAAATTCTACATGAAACCATGACCCAATGCAGGTTGTTACATCAAGAGTATGTTATAACTAAAAAAAAAAAAAAAAAAAAAAAAATTTGATGTTGGTTTTCCTAACTAATGAGGAAGGGAGACTTGCAATTCTCAGCTTAACAACCATGCTCAACAAGAAGGAAGAGATCCAAAAAGCAGACCACTACAAAGGGAGGGAAGTGACAATAGCATCCGAGGAACTGATCTACAGGATTTCCAACAAGCCAAGACATGCACCTTTATAGCATCTCAAAACTCCAGTTTGGGACAGCCACCTCAAAGTACTGCCCACCTGACTACAGTGGCATGCTGGACTCACTGAAAAGTAACTGGCATGTTTAACATTTTTTATGGTTACTGAAAAGTATATGGCATAGTCCAATTTCTTTATCTTTCAAGTGTGCTGCTTTTCAATTGAATGTTTACTTGTTTGATTCTTTTTTCTATTTTATTCTGTTTCTGCTACTAAATTAGCTTACACACAAAATAATTTGAAGAGGTTCACTAGCAGTGAGCAAAAGTACTCTGTCAGCGTTTAATCTCATGGAAAACATCTCTCTCCCCTACAAATTCATGGTATTGAGACTGGAGAAGCCCAATAATATTACTGCAAAATTTTAATATGAGCACCCTGTGTAAATGGCCACCAAACAACCCTTACCGCCCAATAAAAGACTTCTTTCCTAGCTTACTTTCCATTGTTGTTGTTGTTCGTCTTTCGGCTTTTCCCGATTAGGGGTCGCCACAGCAGAACTCCGGTCCGCTAATGATTGGCAGTAGGTTTTTACGGAGCCAAGTTGCCAGCTCGATGCCCAACCTTCAACGAAGGCATGCCCATTCACGCATGTCTTTCGGAACGCCACTCGACCGCGGGGAGGACATGTAGACTCCACACCGAAGGCACTCCCCGCACACCAGCCGAGAATCGAATGGGAGAACCCCTTGCTGTGAGGCAACAACGCTACCGATGCACCACCGCAGCAAGAGGAGAAAATAAATACGCTGAAATTTTTATTATAAATAATGATGACCTGAAACAAGCTTGTATTTTAGTGTGCATTTGTTAAAGCTTTTGAAAACTGAGTCGGGGTGGGGAGACTAGGGACAGCGGATAGCCTAGGACTCTACATGCATTAGGTGAATTTTTTTCCCACCAACCAAACACTTCTACACAGACACCTCCTCGCTTTGAGACCAATCAAGCAGACTGCCTACCCAAGCCCACCCTTACTACAACATTTAAAAACAACTGCTCATTATGATTACCTTCAATAAAGATTTGAAAAAGGAGTCCTCTTTGCTTCAGAGTTTTCTTTCAACCTAGAGCTCAAGAAGTGCTTGTTCTTCATTCATAACTGAATGCCTGGGTCACTGTATTTTATCCAAAGTGCTACCATCTGGCATATCCTACTTCCACTAATACTGCATGATTGCTTTACTTTTTTAAGGTTGTGCAATGTTCATTGATAGTACATCATATACGGTGGATATAAAAAGTGTACACACCCCTGTTAAAATGCCAGGTTTTTGTGATATAAAAAAATGAGACCACGATAAATCATTTCAAAACTTTTCCAACCTTTAATGTGACCTATAACCTGTACAATTCAACTGAAAAACAAACAAATCTGTAACGGGGAAAATATATAAAATAAAAAACGTACAATAAGCTGGTTGCATAAGCATGCACAACCTTAAACTAATACTTTGTTGAAGCACCTACTGATTTAATTACAATGTTCAGTCTTCTTGGGTAGGAGTTTATCAGCATGGCACATTTTGACTTGGCAATATTTGCCTACTCTTATAGGTTCATAGGTAGGTATTAGGCTATTGGCCCAAGGGCCTACGTAAGCCTAGCCAGCAAGGGTCCATACCTTACGCCACTGAAGAAAGTTATTTTCCTGTGCCACTGTCCAGCAGAGAGACAGAAGAGATCCCCAGGGTGTATTTTCTATTTCCCATCCACTCATCAAGATTTTTCTTGTAGAGTGCTAATGAAGAACTTTGCTTGACATAGATGGGTAGCTTGTTCCAGAGTATAGGAAGTCTCTGGGACAGGAATCTATCCCTCCAGCGTGCCCTGTTTACTGTGGTGACAAGGTTTAGGTTCCTAGAGTGTGTAGCTCGGAGAGATTGGGATTTCTTTAGGTGTAGCATGTCCAACTGGGATTTCTTTAGGTGTAGCATGTCCAACAGCTCTGGGTTTGACATAGCTTTATATGTTAGGCAGAGATCACCTCAGAGTAGGTGATATGCTACGTTGTAAAGTTGGAGTTTTTTGAGGCGGTCAGTGTAGGGCATTTGTTTGAGGCCAGTAATCCTATTTGTGAGGTACTTCTGTGGCCTTTCTAGCTGCTGCAGATGTCTTGTGAGGTACATTCCAAAAGGGGCGTTGTACTCTATAATGGGTCTAATGAGTGATGGGTAGAGGGGAACAATGACCACTTTTTTCCTGGATGAGAACCCTTTTATGATGAGGTGTGCCACGTAGAAGGACTTCCTGACTAGTATGGCAATGTGACTATCAAATGAGAGACTACTGTCCACCTGGATCCCAAGGTCTCTTATCACACATTTGGTGTTAAGTAGATTGCTGCCTATGTGGTAGTTCATGGGTACAGAGTTTTTACCAAAGGGGATGGCACTGGACTTTTTCGCATTGAGTTTGAGGCCATGTCTCTGACACCAGGCATCTGCCTCAGTGAGGCCCTTCTGTAGGATGTCCACATCATTTGGGGACTTGACTATGGCTCCTAGTTTGCAGTCATCTGCGAACTTCGTTAGTCAGGGGCTTTCTGTGTTAGCCTGTACTTCAGAGAAGTAGATACCAAACAGGAGAGATCCCAGGATGGAACCCTGTGTTACTCCACTTGTCACTGTTTCGAGGTCAGATTTGGAGTCTGCAACTTTTACAGTGTGGGTTCTGTCAGTGAGCCAGTTGGCAACCCATCTTGTGAAGTAGGGATTTATACCTAGTTTAGTGAGTTTAGCTATAATTCCAGAATGGGGGATGGTGTTGAAAGCCTTGGTGAGGTCAAGATAGGCTGTGTGAACCACCTTACCCTCATCCACGGCTTTGGTGACTGCCTCAAAAAAGTCCTTGCAAAAGTGCTCCAAATATGTCAGATTGCAAGGGCATCTCTTGTGCACAGACCTTTTCAGGTCACTCCACAGATTTTCTATTGGATTTAGGTCTGGGCTCTGACTGGGCCATTCCAAAACTTTAATTTTCTTCTGGTGAAGCCATTCTTTTGTTGCTATGGATGCATGCTTGGGGTCATTGCCGTGTTGAAAGGTGAAATTCCTCTATCTTCAGCGTTCTAGCAGATGCCTGAAGGTTTTGGGCCAAAATTGATTGGTATTTGGAACTGTTCATAATTCCCGCCACCTTGACTAAAGCCCCAGTTCCAGCTGAAGAAAAGCAACCCCAAATCATGATACTGCCACCACCATGCTTCATCATGGGGATGGTGTTCTTTTGGTGATGCGAAGTGTTGTTTTTGTGGCAAATGTACCTTTTGGAATTGTGGCCAAAAAGTTTAACCTTAGTCAGATCAGACCATAACACATTTTCCCACATGCTTTTCGGAGACTTGATGTATTGGTTTGCAAATTTTAGCCGGGCCTGGATGTTTTTCTGTGCAGGAAAGGCTTTCGACTTGCAACCCTAACCCATAGTCCAGGCATATGGAGGACACAGGAGATTGTTGTCACATGCAGTACACAACCAGTACTTGCCAGAAATTCCTGCAGTTCTTTCAGTATTGCTGTAGGTCTCTTGGCAACCTCCCTGACAAGTTTTTGTCTTGTCTTTTCATAAATTTTAGAGGGACATCTAGTTCTTGGCAATGTCACTGTTGTCCCATATTTTCTCCGCTTTCTGATGACTGTTTTCACTGTGTTCCATGGTATATCCAATGCTGTGGAAATTTTTTTGTACCCTTCTCCTGACTGATACCGTTCAACAATGAGATCCCTTTGATGCTTTGTAAGCTCTCTGCGAACCATGGCTTTTGCTGTAGCAGGCAACTGAGTAAATATGTCAGGAAAATCCTACAAGGACAGCTGAACTTTATTTGGGGTTAATCAGAGTCTCTAACTGATGGCAAGTGTGTACCCAATAAGACTGAATAGTAATGTCTTTCAGCTTTTCCTGGTTAGGGGCCGCCCACAGCGGAACTCCGGTCCGCTAATGATTTGCAGTTGATTTTTACAGTGCCTAGTTGTCAGCCCGACGCCCAACCTTCAAGGAAGGCGCATCCATTAATGCTCACACCTATCTGCATATCTTTAATGTCACTTGACCACGGGGAGGACATGCAGACTCCACATAGAAGGCGCTCCAGCCGAGAATCAAACAGGAGAAACTCTTGCTGTGAGGCAACAACGCTAACTGCTGCACCACCATGGCCCTACCCAAGAAGACTGAATGCTGTAATTAAATCAAAAGGTGCTTCAACAAAGTATTAGTTTAAGGGTGTGCACACTTATGCAACCAGCTTATTGTACATTGTTTATTTTTTTATATTTTTTCCTCTAACAGATTTGTTTTTCAATTGAATTGTACAGGTTATAGGTCAGCTTAAAAGTGGGTAAAGTTTTGAAATTATTTAATGTGGTCTCATTTTTTTATATCACAAAAAACTGGCATTTTAACAGGGGTGTGTACACTTTTTATATCCGCTGTACACACTGTTAAATGAGTGTTTTGCTGCAACCTGTCATGTTCATGGTATTAATGTACAGGGCTGAATGGTTTTTAGTTAACTTTCTGGGGTGGGAGGTACAAAGATGGTGGGTGCTTTAGTTCACTTTCATATACACAGAGTGGGAATACATTCAGACTACCCTACAGGAGTTGACACAGGCACATGCATTAGAGGAGTCAGAATATTTTCATAGATTACGTAAACAGGCTGCAAAATGGACTTTAAGTTGTATTCTCTCTTACTGTTATCACAAATATGCTGCTCGTTTTTGCCTTATTTTGTTTCTTGGAGGCAGTTTTGTGCATTATTTTACTGTACCATTCATAGTGTAAGAACACATTCAAGCCACTCCTGTATTTGGCTCTTGGGCAGCGAGCTGGTATACAGTGGTGTTCAATTATTACAGTAAAACCAGATTTTTGGGGATGTAGTGTACTGGCCATTTTGGATAAGCCCATAAAAAGACACATCAGAACAACTACTTTTAATTAGCACTGAATTCCTGTTTTAATGAGAGTCATCAAACAAAGAAAAAAAAACTAAATCCCAGAACATCTCCATAACCTATTAACTTAATACAAACACACAAAACTAAGTACATCTTCAAATAATGAAGTTTAAACCTCCTAATAGGAACAACTGCCCCAATTTGATAGATACACTCACAGGTTTTAACTGACATACAGTTAAGGCTAATGAGCATGGCACAGTCTTTGCTTCTTCTTATACTAAGTGCTGCCTGTTTTTGTCTTTATTATTTTTCTAGATATAGATAACTCAAATGCTTTTAGAAAACATCTTTTAGCCACTGAAAGAAAAAAGTATTCTGTTCTTATTACCCTCTTATCAGCTTTTCTCCATAGAAAGATTGAGCTCTAGATCTACAGTTACCTTCAGCTACAAGCATCTCATATTGCACTGGAAACATTTATTTGCTAATGGAAAACTTTTCCTTGCATTCAAGTGTTGCAATATCAAGCCAAGTAGTTTAATTAGTCATTTCCCTATAGATATGTTGGCAATGAATTCCTGCAGTGTGTCAAGAGCACTACAGTGGCAAAGGCCATGCTGAAAGTGCTCAACAGCAATTGGTAGAGATTTGAAAAGTTCTAGCAGTTTTAAGCAACATGTTATTAACATACTAAAGGTTTTCAACACAGTCCTGCAGGAACTGCTTGCTAACCCTTGTACATGTGGCCTGTATGGCCAACTTGCTTAACCTTATGCTGGAGATCTGGAATGACACCTTCCAAAAATTACATCAAGTTGCAGGCCTTGTGAAGAAGGTATTCTGCCAGAGTCCAATGCAGAGGTATCAACTGCTAGAATTTATAAAGGGTCAGGAGTTTGCAGCAAAAATTACAGTTTATGAAGTACAGACATGTTGGTGTTCATGGGTCAGATCCCTGCCATACCTTGCTTGTCATAAAATACTTTCTACTACAGCACACTGCACATTCTCTGCAACATTAGAATACCTAAAATAATTTGGCAAATACGATAAAGTGAACTGCTTGAATATGCAGCATTTGTGGCAGAATATTCCATTGAACTTGTCAATATCATTGAAAAACTGCAAGCAACTACAAACCCCAAAGGCCATACAGTTTTGGCAGACTGTGGAACTTGCACTTGTTCTTTAATAACTATGTCAAAACTGGGGAGGAGGAAAAAAGGCCGAAGGCAGTGGCAGCACTGTCCCTGCTCAGAAGAGACTCAAACATGTGTCAACTTATTTCAGATTGCATGCTACAAAGCAATCCCAAGTTAGAAAACATTCTTCAAGGACATTATTCAAAGCCTACTTTTAAGACAGCACATTTTCTGCACCCTTAGCAAGTACTACCACTACTTTCTTTTAAACACAGTTTGTATACACAACATCTGAACTGCCTAACAAATGTTTTCAGTTTTGATTAATATGCTTACAAAGTCACAGCAGTCTGCTCCAAAAGACAGTCCCATCACCACTGACATGTGGTGGGGAGCCCGACAAACTGCACTTCCATGCCTTACAACTGTCACAAAACAGCAGATTTAGCTTCCAGTTTCAAATGCAAATCTAGAGCAAACACTGTCCATTATACACTGGCTTTTTAAGGGAATAGAAAAAGCATGTCAGAAGACAATAGCAAACTATTTCTAATGCTGAAACTTAATAAGAATTCCTAAAAATGCTTATTTTTGCGTTGTCTCTGTGGTGGGGAGCTCAACAAAAGTACAGTTGTGTACACTTACCATAAATGTAGATGTTTGAGTGTATTCACTGTTGCAGTCATTACATTTGGGTAATCCTGCTGGCAGGTTGCCCTCAGTCGGCCTGAACTCCAAAGTCCTGGGTCC